>NW_028270141.1:59066117-59220024 GCF_037043375.1 Chiloscyllium plagiosum
CTTTAATCTCAGTGCCAGGATCTTCTTGAATTGTTAGCCAAGTTTGATGTGTTCAAGTCTTTGGAGTGAGACTTGAAACCCCAGCCTTATGGCTCAGGGGCAAAAATGTTTCCACCAAGCCATAGTTGAAATGCTGTAGAAAACAAACCCACTAGAATACTCATTTAATCCTAGATTGTGTATTATACATCAGAGAATCTAGCTTCTTTGACAAGAGACCGAATCATAGAATAGTTATAGTACAGAAGGGGCCTATTCAGTCTGGCTATCAGTGCTGTCCCTCCAAAGAACAAATTAAACTTGTATCAACAAGTTTTTTCTCCATTGCACAGCTCATTTGTCTTTGCAGATAAATAACCCTACCTCCTCCACACTACATCCACTCATCCACTGCATTCCATATCCTAACCACTCACTGCATGAAAAAGCCCTTCTTCACAATTCTGGGTAGGAGTGAAAGGAACAGGGTGGTCATGATGGGGGCCTTTAACTTCCCCAATATTGACTGGAAATGCTATAGCTCCAGTATGTCAGTTTTTATCCAATGTGTGCAGGAGGGTTTCCTGACACAGTATGTTGAAGGGCTGACAAGAGGGGAGGCCACACTGGATATGATAGTTAGTATTGAACCAAGTCAGGTGTTTGATTTAGTTATAGGTGAGCACTTTGGACAGAGTGACCACAATTCGGTTACATTTAGTTTAGCGATGGAAAGGGATAGGTACATACCACAGGGGAAGAGTTATAGATGGGGGAAGGGCAATTATATGCGATTAGGCAAGACTTAAGATGCATCGAATGGGGTAGCAAAATGCAGGGGATGCAGACAATCGAAATGTGGACCTGGTTTAAGGAACAGATATTGTATGTCCTTGATAGTTATGTCCCTGTCAGGCAGGGAAGACGTGATAAGGTAAGGGAACTATGGTTTACTAAAGAAATTGCATCTCTTGTTAAGTGGAAGAAGGATGCTTCTGTGACATTGAGATGAGGTGGTTCAGATGAGGCGATGGAGAGTTACAGATTAGCTAGGAAGGATTTAAAGAGAGAGTTAATAAGAGCAAAGAGAGGACATGAGCAGTGTTTAGCAGGTAGAATAAAGGAGAACCCTAAATCGTTGTTTAGGTATGTGAGGAACAAAAGGGTAGGAATGGGGCCTGTCAAAGACAGAAATGGGAAGTCATGTGTGGACCCTGTGGAGATTGGAGAGGTGCTAAATGAATATTTCTCATCGGTTTTCTCTACAATATTCTCCTTTTCCTGAGAAGAAGAATGAAATATGAGATATTATACGAGAAAGAATCGAGGTCAGTAAGGAAGAGGTGTTATCAATTCTAGAAGGAGGAAAATAGACGGGTCCCCTGTGCCAGACTTATCCGAGGATTCTCTAGGAAGCTAGAGAGAGGGTGTTGGAGCCTTTGGCTTTGATCTTTGAGTCGTAATTGTCTACAGGTTTAGTACCAGAGTACTGGAGGTTTGCAAATGTTGTGCCCTTGTTCAAGAAGAGCAGTGGAGATGACCCAGGTAATTATAGACCAGTGAGCCTTACATCTGTTGTAGGAAAAGGTATGGAAAGGATTATGAGAGATAGGAGTTATAATCATCTAGCAAGCAACAGTTTCATTACAGTTAGTCAACATAGTTTCATTAAGGGAAGGTCATGTCTCTCAAACCTCATTAAATTTTTTGAGAAGGTGACCAAGTATGTGGATGAGGGTAGGGCAGTTTACGTGTTGTACATGGACTTCAGTAAGGCTTACTTCAGTAAGATTCCAATGGTAGGCTGTTGGAGAAAATGCAGAGGCGTGGGAATAAGGGAGATTTAGAAACTGGCTTTCTGTAAGAAGGCAGTGAGTGGTGGTTGATGGAAAATATTCCAGCTGGAGTATGGTTACTAGTAGTGTGCCACAGGGATCTGCTTTGGGACCACTGCTGTTCGTCATTTTCATAAATGACTTGGACGCAGGCATAGGTGGATGGGTTAGTAAGTTTGCAGATGACACTAAAGTCGGTGGAGTAGTGGACAGTGTAGAAGCATGTTGCAGGTTGCAGGGGAACTTGGATAAACTGCAGAATTGGGCTGAGAGGTGGCAAATGGAGTTCAATGCAAATAAATGTGAGGTGATTCACTTTGGGAAGAATAACAGGAAGGCAGAATGGAAAATTTCTTGGTAGTGTGGATGTGCAGAGGGATCTTGGTGTTCATATACAAAGTTGCCATCCAGGTTGATAGTGCTGTTAAGAAGACATACAGTGAATTTGGTTTTATTGGTAAAGGGATCGAGTTCTGAAGCCATAATGTCATGCTGCAATTATACTAAACGCTAGTGTGCCCCCACTTGGAATACTGTATACAGTTCTGGTCGTCCCATTACAGGAAGGATGTGGAAACACTGGAAAAGATGCAGAGGAGATTTATCAGGATGTTGCCTGGTCTGGAAGGAAGGCTGAGAGACTTGGGTCTGTGGTCATTGAAAAGAAAAAGGCTAAGAGGGGATTTGATAGAGACATACAAGATGATCAGAGGATTAGATAGGATAGACAGTGAAAGACTTTTCCTAGCATGATGACAACAGCTTGTATGAGGAGGCATAACTACAAATTGAGGGGTGATAGATTTCAGACACTTGTCAGAGGCAGGTTTTTTATCTGATAATATAGTTAACTCAGCCACATTAGAACATAGAACATAGAACAGTACAGCACAGAACAGGCCCTTCAGCCCACAGTGTTGTGCCGACCATTGATCCTCATGTAAGGTAAACCTAATGAATGAACCCTCAAATTTCTGTGACCATCATGTATGTCCAACAGTCTCTTAAATATCCCCAATGACCTTGCTTCCACAACTGCTGCTGGCAACGCATTCCATGCTCTCACAACTCTTTGCATAAAGAACCCGCCTCTGACATCCCCTCTATACTTTTCGCCAAACAGCTTAAAACTATGACCCCTCGTGTTAATAATTTCTGCCCTGGGAAAAAGTCTATCACTCTATCTATGCCTCTCATTATCTTGTACACCTCAATTAGGTCCCCTCTCTTCCTTCTTTTCTCCAATGATAAAAGTCTGAGCTCAGTCAACCTCTCTTCATAAGATAAGCCCTCCAGTCCAGGCAGCATCCTGGTAAACCTCCTCTGAACCCTCTCCAAAGCATCCACACCTTTCCTATAATAGGGCGACCAGAACTGGACGCAGTATTCCAAATGCGGTCTAACCAAAGTTTTATAGAGCTGCAACAAGATCTCACGGCTCTTAAACTCAATCCCCCTGTTAGTGAAAGCCAAAACACCATATGCTTTCTTAACAACCCTGTCCACTTGGGTGGCAATTTTAAGGAATCTATGTACCTGCACACCAAGATCCCGCTGTTCCTCCACACTGCCAAGAATCCGGTCTTTAATCCTGTACTCAACTTTCAAGTTCGACCTTCCAAAATGCATCATTTCGCATTTATCCAGGTTGAACTCCATCTGCCACCTCTCAGCCCATCTATGCATCCTGTCAATGTCACAGTGCAGCCTACAACAGTCCTCTATACTGTCAACGACACCTCCAACCTTTGTGTCGTCTGCAAACTTGCTAACCTATCCTTCAATCTCCTCATCCAAGTCATTAATAAAAATTACAAAGAGTAGAGGCCCAAGAACACAGCCCTGTGGAACACCACTCAACACTGACTTCCAGGTAGATTACTTTCCTTCCACTACCACTCGCTGTCTTCTGTCGACCAGCCAATTCTGTATCCAGACAACTAAATTTCCCTGTATCCCATTCCTCCTGACTTTCTGAATGAGCCTACCATGGGGAACCTTATCAAATGCCTTGCTGAAGTCCATATACACCACATCCACCACCCGACCCTCATCAACTTGTCTATAACATCCTCAAAGAACTCAATAAGATTTGTGAGGCATGACCTGCCCCTCACAAAGCCGTGCTGACTGCATTTAATCAAGCCATGCTCTTCCAGATGGTCATAAATCCTATCCCTCAGAATCCTTTCTAAGACCTTGCAGATGACAGACATGAGACTGACTGGTCTGTAATTGCCAGAGATTTCTCTATTTCCTTTCTTGAAGAGAGGAATTACATTTGCCTCCCTCCAGTCCTCAGGGACAACTCTGGTGAAGAGCGAGGATGCAAAGATCTTTGCAAGCAGCAAAGCAATGTCATTTCTTGCTTCCCAAAGCAGCCGAGGACAAATCTGGTCTGGCCCTGGCAACTTGTCAATCTTAAATGTTTGTCAAAATTTTCAGCACATCAGCTTCCTCAATCTCTGTCCGTTCCAGCATGTTTACCTGCTCCTCAATGGTTTCATTCACTACAAGTCCCATTTCTTTAGTAAAGACAGAAGCAAAAAACCCATTTACGGCTTCCCCTGCTTCCTCAGACTCTATATACAAGTTTCCTATGCTATCCCTGATCGGCCCTACTCTTTCTTTGATTATTCTCTTATTCCTCACATACGTGCAAAATGCCTTTGGATTCTCCCTAATCCTGCCTGCCAAGCCTTTTTCGTGCACCACCTGGCTCTCCTCAGACCATTTTTGAGCTCCTTCCTCACCTGCCTGTAATCTTCTAGAGCTGAGCAAGACCCTTGCTTCCTCCACCTTATGTAAGCTGCCTTCTTTCTTTTGACGAGAAGCTCCTCCGCTCTCGTCATCCAAGGTTCCTTTATCTTACCCCTTGTTGCCTGTCTCAGAGGAACACATTTATGCATCAATTGCAACAACTGTTCCTTAAACAGTTTCCACATGTCTATAGTGCTCTTTCCATGGAACAATTGCTCCCAGTCCATGCTTCCCAGCATTAGGGAGATTTAAAAATCCTTGGATTTTCCTCAGGGTTTACAATATTTCCAAGCTTGATATTGTCCACAAAGGTGGAATTTCTGCTCCATATGCCAAAGTCTGGTTTATTAACATAAATTAGGAAGAGCAAGTGTCCTAACATCAACCCTTGTGGAATTCCATTATAAATCTTGCTGCAGTATGAGAAACAATTACTCACCACTTTCTGCTTGGTCACACAACCGTTTGCTCATAAGTCTGCTGTGTGACACTTTGTCAAACGCCATTTTGGAAATCTATGTATATCACATAAACCACATTATCCTCATCAATTCCCTCTATTACTTCAAAGAAAAATTTGGAAAACTAATTGAACACAATTTGGCCTTTTTCATTTCCATTGCCAGGACAGCTCAAGAACATGCATAGTCTAAACATGATTTAACCATTTTATCCTACATATAACCTTCAATCCTATTCCTAATGAAGTGTCCTCCAGTTCATTTTCTTAAAAATCCTTTAATTACATGATATTAACTGTTTTACTTCGGGTTTGTGTTGCATATTACTGACTGGGGCAAAAAAAAGCTTACATCTAATCTTAGGTTTGGCTTGAAGCTAGTTATTTTTATCTTTATGTACACTAGTCCAATTGTAGTAACATACTTTCTTTTCCACAAACATTTCAAATCACCAAATAACATCACCTCTTGACTGCTTTTCTCAAATGAAAATAAATTTTGTTCTGTGAGTCATTCACTGTATGAGTTGGAGTCTTATTGCCAGAAGCATTCTTTCCACTATCTGTGAAATCTTTCCAGTAAATACATAATGATAACCAGGATATAATTAAAATTCGTGCTCCTGGTGCATGCTCAAAGCACATTTTGGGAAAACAAAAGCCTTTTTGTCCATTACTTTTAATGACAAGGAATATAGAGCTTCAAGTTAACACATTTCAGGAATACGAAAGCAGAAAATTGCACTTGAGCATTTGCATTATGATATCACCAATGACCTAGGCAAGCTGACATCGATTTATTTATTTATTATAGGGGATAATTTTCTGAGTATACACAGACACTAGGAAACTTCACCTGCATAAAGTATAAATCTTTCATTATGTGTTGATGGTAGGTGTGCACTTACACTTACTCCCCAATGTAAATGTCTTCAGTTGCAATTGTTAGATGATTAGTTTTGTTAAAAACAATTTCACATTAATTGGATGTTGTGTCCTATGGTGATTGAACCAAAAGCTAGGCAATATTAAGAGATCAAAGGAATAATTAGGACACAATCACCAATTGCATGCAAGAATCATTTTATAAAATTGAGTTTGAAAGTCTTGTAGTATTAGTAGTGTTAACCCTGTCGATATCAGTGTTTTTTACAACATTTCTCAATCTTGTAAGACAAGATAGGAAATGCTACTGTGACAGCAATTGTAAAAATGTGAGTCTCTTGATGTTCAAAATTGTGCATTTTCATCTCTAGTGACTGAATAATGATTAGGATGTGAACATTACCTAGAAAAATGGTTCATGAAAAATAGTTCTTGCCCTCACTTCTTAAATTTCACTGAGTCTAAGCATGTTGACTGTTACCCATTGATTCAGGAGTCTGAATGTGATCAAGAGAATTGTGTGTATCATTGATGTTACGTTGAAAATGTGCCAGCTTATTTCTGTATCCATCTGCATTATCTCCAACCAAAAGTTTACCTTCCTCCACTGTTCCCTCGATGCCAGTGTTGCACTTATGTTGTGCCGATAAAGGATAAAAAGCTTACACAGATACCACATTTTCTGTTCTGTTGTCTGCAATAGTTTTGGTTAGACATTGTGCAAGTGAGTTGTGTGGTGTGTGAACTCCAGATGGTTCAGGTTCACAGGTGGGAAAGTATTAAATTAAGCTTATATCACACTTCATTATAACCATATGCACAGTGAACACATCCTATGTTTATTGGCAGGATATTATGTTATGAAGGTGTAAGGGGTACTGTACCTTTACAAAATTGAAGGACTTAGCAAGCACACAGAGTGCTGGAGAATTTACAATGTAACATCTGATCAAGCAGCTAGAGTACTTGGGTTGCTATGAGACAAAAACACAATCTCATTCGGCCAATCAGTTTAAATTATGCCCTGAAATACCAAACTCCAATCAAGTTTCAACTTAGCCTTTTCAAATTATTTACACTAATTAAATGTTTTGAGGTATAAAACCAAAAAAAATTGAACAGTTAGAGGAGAACTGCCAAAAGGCCGCTGTCAGAACACTCTGAGAAATATCTGTCTAGAGAAGGAGTTTGCACAGAGAAAAAACATCGACACCAACCTGAGAGAACATCTATAGAGGAAGATACAAAGAGAAGATTCGACAGCTGGCTGGTTTTGAAATTTGTACTTTTCAGTAAATCTTAATTGGGGGTTTTATCAGCTTAGTATTATAGAGGGGAAGGTAGAGGAAGGAGATGTAAATAGTTGTTAGTTAATTATTCTGTTATACTTTAAGAAATAAAGTTGTTAATATTTACTTTAAATAGTTCTTGACCTCTCAAGTTTTCACAGATTACAGCACAGGGTGAATCTTTTGTGTTGCTAGTTTAAATTAACAGAGGGGTTTATCCGTGTCATAACAATTATCATATCAAATAATGGACAAAAGATGCAGTTGATACTTTCTGAATGGTGGCAAAAGTTCACATTATTAATGACTTCTGAAGTATTCTTCTTGCAAGCATTATTCATATTGTGCACACATTTAAATATTTTGAACCATTTCCACATCTTTGTTTATTCTGGAATTGCCAGTTATTTGCCCCAGAACTTTCTAAGAGCTTATTTCCTGACTAAACTCTTGATTCTGAATCTGGTGATCCTGATTATTGATCGCTTATTAAGCAAAATTAACCTTTTGTTCATTAAATCAAACTTCTATTTGTTTATTTTTGCTCTTCATTCTGTGAGCTTTAGAATATGAGAGGTTTCATATAAGGCCCATAACTCTTATTTATTTCCTTACATGCATTTAATTGTTTTGGTCACCGTGGTGGCATTATTGAATACTTTAGATTATTGTTTGTGATATGTTAAAAAGGAGAATTATAATAACTTTATTACTATTTAATAGGATGCAAGTCAAGCTGCCATCCAGAGAAAACTATGTTAGTCAATGTTATGCTCTAGAAATGAGAACTATTGATAAGTAAACAAGATGAGATTTCAACTTTGTTATGAAGATGTGGGTGTACTATACCTTTAAGAGAGCAAAATATAGCAGTGACAGCACCAAGCATTCTCAAGAAGGCACAATATAACATGTGCTCCAACTACTGGGGTCACTGGTTGCCTGGAAACGACAAAACAGATTCGAATTAGGCAAATCAGTTTAAATTACACCCTGAAAAGAACCAAATTCCAATCAAGTTTGAATTGAGTACATTGACAATCTTAAAAGCCAATGACACGTTCCGATGCATTGGAGTATAAGACCAGGCAACATTGTACAGTTGAGAGGAGAACTGCCACCACACCAAAAAGCGTAGACTGCTAGTCACAACCCTGAGAGGTACCTGTCTACAGAAGGAGTGTGCACAGAGAAAAACCTCAACACTGACCTGGGAGAGCCAATCTACCAGCAAAGATAAAGAGAAGATTCGATCGCTGGCTGGTTTTTCAATTTTTCTGTAAAACTTAATTGGGAGTTTTATTGGACTAGTATTGTAGAAGGGAAAGTAAAATATAGGTTAGAGGAAGGAATTGTAAATAGTTGTTAGTTAATTATTCTCTGTTATACTGTAAGAAATAAAGTTGTTAATTTTTACTTTAAATAGTTCTTGGCTACTTGACTTTTTATAGATTGCTGCACAGGATAAATCTTTTCTGTGTTGCTGATTTTAAATTAACCAAGAGGGTTTACCCCATGTCGTAACAACTTCAACTGTCCAGCCTAGGACAAACAGTAAAGATAAATGTTTTGGAAGCTCCATACATGTATTAAAATGAAGAGAAAGTAAAATCATTAAAGCATTGAAAGAGTTTAAAAAATAAGAATTGAATAAAATAACTTGGTGAGTAATATTTAATAACACACAGTTGCAAACTTTTAGCTGAATAACTCACAAGGACATAAAACTGTTAGTAAAACAATACATGGGACCATTTTTTCTCAGAGCTGACAGTTCTGCAAAATGTAAAAGAATAATAAAATAATGCTCACAGTTAAGCAAAGAGTTGTTTATTCATTGAATCTCAGAGCCTTGAAAGAAGCCACGAAAACATCAGTGGCATCGGATAAGGAAGTCAGACATGAACCATTATGCAATGACAAATTAGATTAAATTAGATTACAGTGTGGAAACAGGCCCTTCGGCCCAACAAGTCCACACCGACCCGCCGAAGCGAAACCCAACCATACCCCTACATTTACCCCTTACCTAACACTACAGGCAATTTAGTATGGCCAATTCACCTGACCCTGCACATCTTTGGATGGTGGGAGGAAACCGGAGCACCCGGAGGAAACCCACGCAGACACGGGGAGAACGTGCAAACTCCACACAGTCAGTCGCCTGAGGCGGGAATTGAACCCGGGTCTCTGGCGCTGTGAGGCAGCAGTGCTAACCACTGTGCCACCGTGCCGCCCAATGCAAGGGCCTATAGTGCATTTAGTCCTGAAAAATGTACATACCTTCACACTAAGTGTACAGTATTACATTTAGATAGGCGTACCAATGCAGTGATTGTATATTTATATTCATATTTATGCATGATATAAGCCAAATCAATAATAATGATTTGCTTTAAAGAACTCTACACCCAGAGTCATAGAAATATACAGCACAGAAACAGACCCTTCGGTCCAACTCGTCCATACTGACCAATCTAGTCCCACCAGCCAGCACCTGGCCCATATCCCTCCTAACCCTTCCTATTCATATACCCATCCAAATGCCTTTTAAATGTTGCAATTGTATCAGCCTCCACCGCTTCCTCTGGCAGCCGCTTTCATACACATACCATCCTCTATGTGCAAAGTTGCCCCTTAGGTCTCTTTTATATCTTTCCCCTCTCACCCTAAACCTATGCCCTCTAGTTCTGGACTGCGCCACTCCAAGGAAAAGACTTTGTCTATTTATCCTATCCATGACCCTCATGATTTTGCAAACCTCTGCAAGGTCACCCCTCAGCCTCCGACGCTACAGGGAAAACAGACCTAGCCTATTCACCTTCCCCCTATAGCTCAAATTCTCCAACCCTAGCAACATCCTTGTAAATCTTTTCTGAACCCTTTCAAGTTTCACAACATCTTTCTGATAGGAAGGAGACCAGAATCGCATGCAATATTCCAACAGTGGCCTAACTAATGTCCTGTCCAGCCGCAGCATGACCTTCCAACTCCTTTACTCAATACTCTGACCAATAAAAGAAAAGCATACCAAATGACTTCTTCACTATCTTGTCTAACAGCGACTCCACTTTCAAGGAGCTGTGAACCTGCACTCCAAGGTCTCTTTGTTCAACAACACTCCAGAGGACCTTACCAGTAAGTGCAGAAGTCCTGCTAAGATTTGCTTTCCCAAAATGCAGCACCTCACATTTATCTAAATTATACTCCATCTGCCACTTCTCAGCCCATTGGCCAATCTCATCAAGATCCCTGTTATAATCTGAGGTAACCTTCTTCGCTATCCACTATACCCTCCAATTTTGGTGTCATCGGCAAACTTACTAACTATATTCTTATGCTCACATCCAAATAGTTTATGTAAATGATGAAAAGTAGAGGACCCAGCACCGATCCTCGTGGCACTCCACTGGTCACAGGCCTCCAGTCTGAAAAACAACCCTCCATCACGCACCTCTGTCTTCTACCTTTGAGCCAGTTCTGTATGCAAATGGATAGTTCTCCCTGTATTCCATGAGATCTAATCTTGCTAACCAGTCTCCCATGGGGGACCTTGTTAAATGCCTTACTGAAGTCCATGTCGATCACGTCCACCGTTCTGCCCTCATCAACCCTCTTTGTTACTTGTTCAAAAAACTCAATCAAATTTGTGAGACATGATTTCCCAAGCACAAAGCCATGTTGACTATCCCTAATCAGCCCTTGCCTTGCCAAATACATGTACACCCTGTCCCTCAGGATTCCCTCCAACAATTTGCCCACCACTGACTCCATCCCATCAGAAAAACTCCTAGCCATTCCAGCCATGGAACCAGACAACAGCAAATACTTATGACCAAATCCAAGAGTATAACAACTTCTCTAATCCTTTGTTCTGGGTCTCTCGCATATCATTTTTAGATCCTCCCTTGCTATAGCTGAATAATACAGACCATTTTAACATTCCTCAGATCTCTGTCTAGTCACTCTCTGTGTATAAGGGTCAGAGGATACTGGAGTGTTGCCAGACCAGAGATCAGTTTAGCTCTGTCAGCTGGAAAGTTGGTTTGCATGGCAGTGCGATGCCAACAGCATGGATTCAATTCCCATCACCAGCTGAAGTTACCCTGAAGCACTCTCCTTCTCAACCTCTTCCCTCACCAGAGATTGGCTATCAGACACCAGAAATTCCCACATCGATGTAATTTTGCAGTGTTTATTGTATCTAGTTAGTTGGGAATCCACGATCAAAGACTGCTGTGTTTGTGCAAAAACAAATACCATAGGTTTGAATTTTTTTTTACTGCTCTGAGTAAATTTTAGAAACTAAAAAGCAAAATACTGCAAATTTGAACTAGAAGAGAAAATGGTGGAAATATTCAGCACATTAGGCAGCATCTGTGGAAAAAGAAAAAAAACGTAATGTTTCAGCTAAATTAACTATACCAAAACTGGAACATTTACAGATTGGACCATCTTTTAAGGAACTACAGAGACTAGGAAAGGGGAAGAATGAACAAAAGAGTAGGTCCAGCTTGCTTTCTTTGTCATTGTTACCCTAATAAAATATTCACTGCTTTCGGTGACAAGCATACCCTTTTTGTTGCTGTTGGTCTTTATGATCTGTAGCAATGCATGAAGGGAAAAGAATTGTCAATATGATTGTAAAAAGTAGGTTAGGGTATGGTTGTCATTTTGGATTGATGCATTTCTGGAGATCTACTCATATAACATTTGATTACATGATGCTGAAATTCAAATTGTTCTCCATCGAATCTACTTCAACTGCTTCATCATCTTTCATGCAGCGTAGGGCAGAAGTGGGGAAATTTGCTGATGATTGCACAGCGCTCAGTACCATTCACAACTCATCAGATACTTAAGTGGTCTGCGTCCATATGTAGCAAAACATAGACAATATTCAGTCTTCAGCTGATAAGTGGCTGTAATATATATGCCACATAAGTATCAGGCAGTGACCATCCCCAAAACAAGAATCTAACCATTTCCTCCTTACTTTCAAGGGCATTACAATCACTGAATCTCTCACCGTCAACACTTTTATAACACTGAATCCCAGTGTAGCTAGAATCTAATAATGCTTGGCATCATCTACCTACACCATCTTGGAGCCTTTGGAAGTTTCACAGCAACTAATTCCTCCTTTTTGTATTAATCTAAGTTACTGATACCTTTGAGGAAGGCTGTCATATGATATCTTCTGCAGAAGGTAGACTCAGTCTGGATAAACAATGTAAGTTTATACATATTAGTTAATGACAAGTTAAATTATCATAAAAATTATAGAATCCCTATGGTGTGGAAACAGGCCATTTGGCCAAACAAGTCCACACTGACCCTCCGAAGAGTAACCCACCCAGACTCATTCCCCTACCCTATTACACTACATGTACCTTTAACTAATGCACCTAACACATCCCTGAACAATTTACCTAACTGCACATCTTTGGATTGTGGGAGGAAACCCACGCACACATGGGAAAAATGTGCAAACTCCACACAGTTGCCGGAGGCTGGAATCATACCCTGCTGCTGTGAGGCAGCAGTGCTAACCAATGAGCCACCGTGTCGTCCTGAAAATCAAGATAGCACTTTACTTAAGAATAACTTCAGACTGCTACAACTAAAACGTTCTCAAACAGAATTGGTAAGCACCTACTAGGAACGGTCTTTCACATCATGACAGGAAGAATTTATCCTGTGATATCACTTAACCTATTTAGGTATTAACTGCTTACACAAAATCTCCCACCTTCCAATAGGTAAATTCTTTATAAAATTGTTTCAAATAAAATCATATGTCCACAAGACATAGGAGCAAAAGTTTGCCATTCAGGCCATCGAGTCTACTCTGCTGTTCAATGAGATCATGGCTGGTCTGATAGTACTCAACTCCACTTTCCGGCCTATTTCCTATAATCCTTGATTCCCTTACTGATTAGAAATCATATCTCAGCCTTAAATATATTTAATGACCCAGATTCTACAGCTCTCCAAGATAAACAATACCGCAGATATACTACCCTCAAGAGAGAAAACATATCCTCACCTCTATCTTAAATGGGCAATCTGTTATTCTGAAATTTTGTCTTCTGATGCTAGACTCCCCCAGAAAGAGAAGCAACCACTCCACACCTGACATGCCACTAAGAATTTTGTATGTTTCAATAATGTCTTTAAGCCTTTAAGCTTCATGCCTTTAAGCTCCAATGAGTAAAAGCGCAACCTACTCTGCTTCAAACGGACATCACTTTATAATCAAGTTAACCTAGTGAACATTTTTTGGACTCTATCCTTAGAGAAAGGAGACCAGAGCTGTCCAGTATTCCAGCTGTGGTCTGACCAGTGTCTTGTATAGTTTTAACAAGGCCTTATTTTCATACTCTATTAATACAAAGAACAAAGAAAGTTACAGCACAGGAACAGGCCCTTCTGCCTTCCAAGCCTGGACCGATCCAGATCTCTATCTGAACCTGGCGCCTATTTTCTAAGGATCTGTATCCCTCTGCTCCCTACCCATTCATGTATTTGTCTAGATACATCTTAAATTATGCTATTGTGCCTGCCTCAACCACCTTCACTGGCAACGGGTTCCAGGCACCCACCACCCTCTGCATAAAGAACTTTCCATGCATATCTCCTCTAAATTTTTCCCCTCTCACTTTGAACTTGTGACCCCAAGTAATTGAATCCCACTCTGGGAAAAAGCTTCTTGCTATCCACCATGTCTATACCTCTCACAATTTTGCAGACCTTAATCATGTCCCCCCTCAACCTCCGTCTTTTCAATGAAAACAATCTTAATCTACTCAACCTCTCTTCATAGCTAGCACCTTCCATACCAAGCAACGTCCTGGTGAACCTCCTCTGCACCCTCTCCAAAACATCCACATTCATTTGATCATGTGGCGACCAGAACTGTATGCAGTATTCCAAATGTGACCAAACCAAAGTCCTATACAACTGTAACATGACCTACTAACTGTTGGACTCAACACCCCATCTGATGAAGGAAAACATGCCGTATGCCTTCTCAACCACTTTATTGACCTGTGTTGCCACCTTCAGAGTACAATTGACCTGAACAACCAGATCTCTCTGCACATCAACTTTCCCCAGGGTGTTTCCATTTACTGTTTAGTTCACTTTTGAATTGGATCTTCCAAACTTCATCACCTTGTATTTGCCGACATTGAACTCCATCTGTCATTTCTCTGCCCAACTCTCCAATCTATATTCTGCTGTATTCTCTGAAAGTCCCCTTCACCAATCTTAGTGTCATCAGCAAACCTGCTAATCAGACCACCTATACCTTCCTCCAGATCATTTACATTTATTATAAAGAGCATTTATCATAAAAAGCACAGATCCCTGTGGAATACCACTGGTCACAGTTCCTCATTTTGAGAAACTTCCACTACTACGCTGTTTCCTGTTGCCCAGCCAGTTTTCTATCCATCTAGCTAGTGCACCCTGGACCCCATGTGACTTCACTTTCTTCATCAGCCTACCATGGGGAACCTTATCAAATGTCTTTGTACAAAAGAACCTCGAACAAGACGGGCAGGGGGTATTTTGATCAGATAACTGATCATTTGGATAATTGATCTGATCATAAACAAGCAGTAACTTATGAGTGCCAATTATCCAAACATGCCTCGGTTATCCGGCAAGGCACGCCATAATGTCATTTAACTGAAAACTGATCTGATCGTAAACAAGCGGTAATTTGAGTGGAGGTTATCGAACATGCCTCCATTATCTGGCAATGCATGCCATAATGCCATTTAGCTGAATGCTGAGTTGCCTAATGCAGTTTTTACGGCAGCTTGAGATCTTGTTCGAATAATCAGAAATTCGGATAATTGACGTTTGGATAATTGTTCCGTATATGACATCCACAGCCTTTCCCTCATCGATCAACTTTGTCACTTCCTCAACGAATTCTATTAAGTTGGTAAGACATGACCTTCCCTGCATAAAACCATGTTGCCTATCACTGATAAGTCCATTTTCTTCCAAATGGCAATAGATCTTATCCCTCAGTATCTTCTCCAGCAACTTCCCTACCACTCAGGCTCACTGGTCTATAATTATCTGGATTATCCCTGCTACCCTCCTTAAACAAGGGGACAACAATAGCAATTCTCCAGTCCTCCAGGACCTCACCCGTGATCAAGGATGCTGCAAAGATATCTGTTAAGGTCCCAGCTATTTCCACTCTCACTTCCCTCAGAAACCTGGGATAGATCCCATCCGGACCTGGGGACTTAATGCTTTTTAGAATATTCAACACTTCCTCCCTCCTTATACAAACTTGATATAAAGTAATCAAACATCTATCCCTAACCTCAATGTCCATCATGTCCTCTCCTCGGTGAATACTGATGCAAAGTACTCATTAAGAATCTCACCCGTTTTCTCTGACTCCATGCATAACTTTCTTCCGTTGTCCTTGAGTGGGCCAACCCTTTCTTCTAATTACCCTCTTGCTCCTTATTTATGAATAAAAGACTTTGGCATTTTCCTTAATCCTGTTTGTTAAATATATTTCATGACCCCTTTTAGCCCTCTTAATTCCTCGTTTCAGATTGATCCTACATTCCCGATATTATTCCAAAGCTTTGTCTGTCTTCAGTCACCCAGACCTTATGTATGCTTCCTTTTTCCTTTTAGCTAGTCTTACAACTTAACCTATTATCCATAGTTCCCTAATCTTGCCATTTCTATCCTTCATTTTCACAGGACATGTCTGTCCTGCACTCTAATCAACCACTCTTTAAAAACTTTCCACATTTCAAATGTAAATTTACCTTTAAACAGCTGCGCCCAATCTAAATTCCCCAGCTCCAGCCGAATTGTGGTATAGTTGGCCTTCCCACAATTTAGCACGCTTTCTTTCGGACACCTCTCGTCTTTGTCCATGAGTATTCTAAAACATAAGGAATTATGATTACTATTCTCAAAGTAATCCCCCTCTGAAACTTCAACTACCTGGTCGGGCTCATTCCCCAGCACCAGCTCCAGTATGGCCCCTTTCCGAGTTGGACTATTTACATACTGCTCTAGAAAACCCTCCTGGATGCTCCTTACAAAATCTGCTCCATCTAGACCTCTAACACTAAGTGAATCCCAGTCAATGTTGGGAAAATTTAAATCTCCAATCACCACCACCCTGTTGCTCCTACATCCTTCCATAATCTGTACATATATTTATACTTTTATTTCAAGCTCACTGTTGGGAGGCCTGTAGTACAGCCCCAACATTGTTACCGCACCTTTTCTATTTCTGAGCTCTGCCGATATTGCCTCACTGCGCGAGTTCTTCACAGTGCTCTGCTTCAACAACAACTGGTTGTTTACGCTCCTCCGTCAGAATGCTCTGCAGCCGATCTGAGACATCCGTGCATCTGGGAGGCAACTTACCATTTGGGAGTCTTGTTTTCAACCACAAAACCAACTATCTACAACCGTTACAATTGAATTCCCTATGACTATAGCCCTTCAATCTTTTTACTGCCCTTCTGTACAGAAGAGCCAGCCTCAGTGCCATGAACCTGCTGCTGCCTTCCCTGGTAAGCCATTCTCCCCAAAATATCTAAAACGGTTTCCCTGTTTTAGAGGGAGATGACCGTAGGGGACTCTGCACTGACTTCCTGCCCTTTCTCTGCCTTTTGGTCACCTTTCTCCCTCAACAATCCCAATCTGCAGTGTGACCAATTCACTAAACGTGCTATCCACGACCTCCTCAGCATCGCGGATGCTCCAAAGTGCGTCTATCCGCAGTTCCAGAGCAATCACATGGTCTAACAAGAGCTGCAGCTGGACACATTTCCACCATGTGAAGGGGTCATGGACATCAGCTGCGTCCCTGAGCTCCCACATTGAACAAGAGGTGCATAACACGGGTCTGAGATCTCCTGCCATTTTTAAACTTAAGCTTAACTCAGTCTTAATTTAGATAAATGAAAAAGAAAAGTTTTTACCAATTACATGATGAAAAAAAAATAGAAAAACCTTACCTTATCAACACACCACAGACACTGTTTTTTGATTTGGAGGTGCCGGTGTTGGAGGGCGATGTATAAAGTTAAAGATCATTCCCAGGTTTACTTGGGAGCACTAGCTTGCGGAGTGCTGCTCCTTCATTAGGTGGTTGTGGAGTATAAGATCATAAGACAAAGAATTTATAACAAATGCTTACAGTGTGATGCAACTGAAATTATATATTGAAAAAGACGTGGATTGTTTTGTTAAGCCTCATCTTTGAGAATGACAATGTTGGTTTCAGTTCTTTCATATATAAATCCCAGAACTTTTTAAAGTTACATTCTCCAGTGAACTTTAACAATAGGTGCCATGTCAGCTCAGGTAATGCACTTAATGTGTGAGACACCCTGTGTGAGGCTGTCTGTGCCCCAATGTTCAGACTGATTCTATTTCTAATGAAGGGGATTTACAGAATCTTACATGGATTCATGCAGTTTTTAAGCAAAATAAAATGTCATTGTGCAAGTACATATTCACCCCACAAACTTATAAGTGTGTGTGTGTGCGCGCACGGGTGTGTGAGTGGGGGAAATACATCTGTGTGAGTGTAAAGGGGTATAAGTCTGTGAGAGGGTGCATGTGTCGGTGTGAGTGTGGAAGTATATGTGTAAGCATATGAGAGAGTTTGTGTATGAGAGGATCTACGTGAGTGCATGGGTCTGTAATGAGAGTGTGTGTGTGTGTGTGTGTGTGGGGGGGGGAGGGGGGGGAAGAGAGTGTGTAGTTCAGTGGGGCCACCTGTAGTTTGACATTAACCCAAGGTCCCGGTTGAGGCCATCGCCATGGGTTCCAAATTTGGCTATCAGCATTTGCTTGGCCACTTTGCGTTGTTGCCCAACCCGAAGTCCACCTTGGAGGATGGTCACCCGAAGGTCCAAGGTCGAGTGCCCTGGACCTCAGACATTTTAGAGTGTCGACACGGATACCACCATTACACGTGAGGACACCAGCCACCATTTATGGGGCAGGTACTCATGTGACTCAGTGAACATTGTCTACCTCATACTGCAGGCAAGGATGCTCTGAGGCATGGTACTTTGGCAAGATCAAACAAAGATTACAGCAACGGATGAATGGACACTGCACAATAATCAACAGGCAGGAGTGCTCCCTCCCAGCTGGAGAACACTTCAGCAGTCTGGGACATTCAACCTCAGACTTTCAGGTGACCATCCTCCAAGGCGGACTTCGGGAAGGGCAACAACACAAAGTGGCTGAGCAGAGACTGATAGCAAAGTTCGGTACCCATGGGGATGGGATGGCTTCAACCGGGATCTTGGGTTCATGGTACACTACAGGTGACCCCACTGCACTACAAACTTTTTCTTTCTCTCTCACACACACACACAAACACACTCATGTAGACTCTCATATACACACCCACTCACAGACTTATACTCCTTTACACACACTTTCTCACAGATACTCATACCCTTCCAACAATACACACCCATGGCACACACACACATACGTTTGTGGGGTGAATTTGTACTTGCACAATTACATTTTATTTTGTTCAAAAACTGCATGAATCCATGTAGGATTTTTTAAGTCCCCTCTTTTAGAAATAGAATCAGTCTGAACATTGGGACACAGACGACTTCACACAAGGCATCTCACACCTTCAATGCAATATCTGAGCTGAATGGGACGTACTGTTAAAGTTCACTTGAGATTGTAACTTTAAAAAAAAGTTATGAAAGAACTGAAACCAATGTAGTCATTCTCAAAGATGAGAGACTCAACAAACAATCCAGGTTTTTTTTATTATTAGATTAGATTCCCTACAGTGTGGAAACAGGCCCTTCGGCCCAACCAGTCCACACCGACCCTCCGGAGTAACCCACCCAGACCAATATCACTCTGATTAATGCACCTAACACTATGGGCAATTTAGCATGACCAGTTCACCTAACCTGCCCATCTTTGGACTGTGAGAGGAAACCAGAGCACCTGGAGGAAACCCACGCAGACATGGGGAGAATGTGTAAACTCCACACAGACAGTCGCCCGAGGCTGGAATTGAACCTGGGACCCTGGTGCTGTGAGGCAGCAGTGCTAACCACTGAGCCACCATTTTTCAATATATAATTCCAGTTGAATCACACTGTAAACTTTTCCCATAAATTCTGTGTCTTAAGATCTTATACACCACAATGACCTGATGAAAATTAGATTAGATTAGATTACTTACAGTGTGGAAACAGGCCCTTCGGCCCAACAAGTCCACACCGACCCGCCGAAGTGCAACCCACCCAGACCCATTCCCCTACATTTACCTCTTCACAAAACACTACAGCCAATTTAGCATGGGCAATTCACCTAACCCGCACATTTTTGGATTTGTGGGAGGAAACTGGAGCACCCGGAGCAAACCCACACAGACACAGGGAGAATGTGCAAACTCCACACAGAGAATCACCTGAGGCGGGAATTGAACCCGGGTCTCTGGCGCTGTGAGGCAGCAGTGCTAACCACTGTGCCACCCCAAAGGAGCAGTGCTCTGAAAGCGAGTGCTTCCAAATAAACCTTTTGGACTATAACCTGGTGTTCTGTGATTTTTATCATTTTTTATGGTTAGAGGAGGAGGGTGGGTTGGAGGTACGATATGTGTAGTGTCTCGGGTTCAGCCACTGCCCAAATATATCGATTCACTCACCTTCCCAGATTGCAATTCGACCACTCCCACTCAGCTCCTCGTTCTCACCACTCCCGCTGTTGCTGCAAATGAAGGTTGCTGCCGCTCAAGGTAAATACTTTGAAGAGGAAAGTTTACCCTCCCAGCAGCCCCCGAATAAAGGCTATTTACCTTCTCTATTACCTGATGAACTTGGATGCTAGCTTTTTGTGATTCACTGAGACTCCAAATCCTTCCATGCTGCAGTTATGCAGTCATAAAGGCCAAGTGTAGCCAGTCTGAGAATTACAGGTATGTCAGTCAGGGTACTGTGGAGACATACATGTGGGGTTCGAACCAGCTCTTGAATGGTGATATGGATTTCAACCAGATGGTGTTTGTCTAAATAAAAAAAAGTCATACATGGTTGTGAAATGCTGTTGGTGCTCAAAACGTGTTTCAATGGCCAATCCACTACGTATTGACATAATATTGATGAGTTATAAGAGATCTTTGGTCTCGCTTCTGCATCAGATGTATTTTGTCGAGCTGATGCAGTTTGAATGAAACAAACTTTGTATGCCTACATAGCTCTCGATGGATTCTGTGTTCTGCTTGTATTCTGCCATGCGTATTAGGGAGTCTTCTGAAAATTTCCTTTGCTTGATTTGATTGGTTGTTCATGCCCACTGTTCCTTAACCAAATGTTCCATGGGACAGTTTTTCTTGACTTTATTTTAACTGCTTGTACCACTTGAAGTTTTAGGTTAAGACACACTTTCACATTCAATGACTAGAATTCTTAATATTCTACAATCTGATGCCACTTCCTTAAAAGTTCTAAAATGCCTGAAACTGCAGCAGGCATAAGCAGAATTTAGAATGAGCCCTGATCAAGCATTTGAAAGCAATCACAACTTATTAAATTTGTGGCGGCATCATGAACATCCAAATTTGATGACACTTGTTAAACTTGTAATTTTAGGCACATAGGCATGAAATGCTACAAGATATACACACAAAAAGCAAATATTACCAAGTATTTTCAAAATGTTTCTCAGCAGCAACCCTCACTTCTTCGATTTCAACTGGTATGATAAACAAATATTGGTCCTTCTGCTATTACGCTATTCTGCTCTTAACAAACAATCAAGGTATTTTTCAATGTATAATTTCAGTTACATCACACTGTATACTTTTGCCATAAATTCTGTGTACTCCACAATCACCTGATGAAGGAGCAGCGCTCCGAAAACTAGTGCTTCCTTCCAATTAAACCTGTTAGACTATAACTTGGTGTGATTTTTAGTCCTGTTTGCTAGCACTTAATCTGGGGTATCATGTGCTATGGCCTTTCAAGTTCATCTAAATTATTGTTAAAAGTCTGGAGGTTCCTACCGCCAACACCCTGTCAGCCACCAGATGGATTTCTTCGGAAAAAAATTAATCATGGTACATTTAATTAGATGCACGCTAACTTTGGCAGAATTTAGATTACATCAAGCAGCAAAGGCGGAAAGCACACTCGCGAGATAAGGGCAGCCTGCGTGCTCGCGTCATTCCTGGTCACGCACTGCACGGAACAGTTGAAGAGCAATGGCTGGAAACGTGGATCAGATGGTGACGGTCGGAGAGGAAGAGAGACCCATCTCCAGGTCAGACAGGTACTAGCACAGGACAAAGGGTAACTGATATGAACAGACTGTGTTCCGCGGAGTATTTTGTTTTTCATAGCGCTTTGCGCCTGGGATGGGAAGCCTGGCTGGCTCTGCTTTGGTAAGTGCGGATGGTTGCTAATGGCAACTAGGAGTGACGAGGGACTGATGGTGTTCCATGAAGACGGTTCGTCCCTCCTCCAGAAACATTGGGGACCGGAGTGGTGCTTAATGGAGCTCCCACACCTATTCAACTCTCCTGAGATGATAAACCATCATCCTTTGTGGGGAATTAGTTCCACTGATGTTATGGTAATTTACTGTATATCGGTTATACTGTATATGTTACTCGTCCCCCGAATAAAGGTCGGTAAAGCAGGATGTCTATCTTCGGTTGTGTTAAATGCATCTCTACACCACTTTTGAAATGGAACAGTCAACCTTAAAGTGCCGAATGTCCACCAGTGTAGATATGCAGGGCTAAAAGCATAGAAACAGAATGCTCGAGAATCTCAACAGGTCTGACAGCACCTGAGGAGAAAGTAAAACGGAGCTAACATTCAGAAATTGTCTAGCATTCTGTTTATTTCAGCTTTCCAGCATCCGCAGTATTTTGCTTTATCTGGGAGTAGCTCCGATTCTGCTGTTTTTGATCGCTCTGAGCGAAACGGTTGGATCACTATTTCCGGTACGATACCGGAAACATTCGTTTCGTTTGAATCGCCTTTGTAGCCTTTTTTTTGCCACCGATTTGAAATTGGAGCACGTTCCCGGAAGTGGCTGCAGAACGTCATGTTCCCTCCATTTCAGTCATATTCATGTCTTTATCTAAACATCTCTTAAACGCCCCTATCGTATCTGCCTCTACCACCACTAGATTCCTACCACGGTTTAAAAAAAATAGTTTTGTGTCGCAAGTTGCTATGATCCAGACTGCACAACGTGAAAGTTTCATTAGTAACCGTTAAACAAGAACTCGACAAACATTTAGAACCATAACACAATAGAAAAGTTAAGGCATAATCTATTTTATCTGTGCCAGCTACTCATTCTAATCTTACTTTACAGCATCTGCTCCTCAATCTTACAGTTTGTAGTTCAACAGGTGTATATCGAAGTTCCTTTTAGGATTTCCACCCCTACCAGCAAACGGGGCAGCAAAATCCAGGCATGCACCACCCTCTGGATCAAAACGTTTTTCCTCATGACACCTGTAAACCTATAAATCTTGAGTCTCTTCCCTCAGGAATTGACCTCACTGAAGGGGAAATCGATTTAGTTAATCCACATCCTTCTCTGTTGCAAAAAAACCACCATGAGCCTGTCTAATCATGGCTGCAATTTACGAGCCGTGGCAAATAAATCTTCTCGGTTTCTTCTATCACTTCCTTTTGTTTTTTCCATTCTCTTCTCCCCCTCTATCTTGTCCAATATATCTTCACTTAAAACTGGCATTTGCATATGACACCAAAATTGGAGGTGTTGTGGACAGTGAAGAAGGTTACCACTGATTATAACAGGATCTTGACCAGATGGGCCAATGGGCTGACAAGTAGCAGGTGGAGTTTAATTTAGATAAGTGAGGTGCTGCGTTTTGGCAAAACAAATCTTAGCAGCACTTAAACACTTAATGGTAAGGTCCTAAGGAGCGTTACTGAACAAAGAGATCTTGGAGTGCAGGTTCATGGCTCCTTGAGGGTGGAGTTGCAGGTAGATAGGATAGTGAAGAAGGCGTTTGGTATGCTTTCCTTTATTGGTCAGAATATTGAGTAGAGTCATAGAGATGTACAGCATGGAAACAGACCCTTCGGTCCAACTCTTCCATGCCGACCAGATATCCCAACCCAATCTAGTCCCACCTACCAGCACCTGGCCCATATCCCTCCAAACACTTCCTATTCATATACCTATCCAACTGCCTCTTGAATGTTGCAATTGTACCAGCCTCCATCACTTCCTCTGGCAGCTCATTCCACACACATACCACCCTCTGCATGAAAAGGTTACAGGAGTTGGGAGGTCATGTTACGGCTGTACAGGACATTGGTTAGGCCACTCTTGGAATATTGCATGCAATTCTGGTCTCCTTCCTATTGGAAAGATGTTGTGAAACTTGAAAGGGTTCAGAAAAGATTTACAAGGGTTTTTTTTTAGATTAGATTACTTTACAGTGTGGAAACAGGCCCTTCGGCCCAACAAGTCCACACCGACCCGCCGAAGCGTAACCCACCCATACCCCTACATTTACCCCTTACCTAACACTACGGGCAATTTAGCATGGCCAATTCACCTGATGTGCACATCTTTGGACTGTGGGAGGAAACCGGAGCACCCGGAGGAAACCCACGCAGACACGGGGAGAATGTGCAAACTCCACACAGTCAGTCGCCTGAGTCAGGAATTGAACCCAGGTCTCTGGCGCTGTGAGGCAGCAGTGCTAACCACTGTGCCACCGTGCTGCCCACTAAACCCTGGGTGTTGCCAGGGTTGGAGGATTTGAGCTATATGGAGAGGTTGAATAGGCTAGGGCTGTTTTCCCTGCAGTGTCGGAGGCTGAGGGGTGACCTTTGAGGTTTATAAAATCATGAGGGGCATGGATAGGATAAATAGACAAAGTTTTTTCCCTGGGGTGGTGGAGTCCAGAACTAGAGAGCATAGGTTTAGGGTGAGAGGGGAAAGATATAAAAGAGAGCTGAGGATGGTGTGTGTATGGAATGAGCTGCCAGAGGAAATAATGGAGGCTAGTACAATTGCAACATTTAAAAGGCATCTGGATGGGTATGTGAATAGGAAGGGTTTGGAGGGATATGGGTCAGGTGCTGGCAGGTGGGACGAGATTGAGTTGGGATATCTGGTCAACATGGATGGGTTGGACTGAAGGATCTGTTTCCGTGCTGTACTTTTCTATGACTCTATCCTGGATTATTCTATGCAAGTAATAGTTAATTCTACTTCTTAATATTGATTCTGGTAACTTCCCACTCTGACATCATGCTAACTGGCTCTTAATTATTGGGCCTATTTCTTGCATCTTTTTCTGAATCATGGTGCAACATTCGCAGAGTTCCGATCCTCTAGTCTTGAGGGAAAGAATCTACAGGACGATTAGGAATTGGGGGAGTGAGAATATTGGATAGCGCTTTCAAAGATTTGGTACCGGCATGATTTGTATTGCGTTTGAACAGTTTGTTGTTTGATGCAATAACTGGATCATGAACTCTTGAAGTTATATGCAGACAAAACCCTTGCATTGGCACATCTATTGAGCCACTAAAATTGTAGTTTCCCAGGCCTCCTTTGGACAGGGTTTGAAATTGTGCTTAGAAGGAAGTGTACATATTGAGAAGTGTTGGAGACGTTAGAATCATTGACAATGGATAAATTGCCAACGCTGGATGGATTATTCCTTAGGATGTTGAAGGAGGTCACTGAGGAAATAGCAGGTGCTGTGAGGATTATTTTCCAATCTTCACTTGACATAGGTGAGGTGCCAGAAGAATGCAAATGTGGTTCCGTTGGTTAAAAACATTTCAAAGGAAATGTCAAACAATTGTAGACCGATTAATCTTAATTCATTGGTGGACACACTGTAAGCATTAATCCTGAGAGATCAGACCAAACTGTCACTTAGAAAGGCATGGACTAGTCAGGGATAGTATGGCTTTGTTAAGGGAAGGTCATACCTTTCAAATTTGAATGAATTTTTTGAAGAAGTGACAAGGAGGATTGATGAAGATGGTGCAGTGGATTTCTACGTGAATTTTAATAACACATTTGACGAGGTCCCACGTGACAGGCTGGTCAAAAAGTAAAAGCCAATGGGATATAGGGTAATGTGCCAAATTGGATTTAATGTTGGCTTAGTAATAGGAAGCCAAGGGTAATGGTCGCTGGCTGCCCTTGTGAATGGAAAGCTGTTACAAGTGGTGTTTCGCAGAGTTCCGTTTTAGGACTTGTGCTGTTGTTTTATACACTAATGGTTAACCATTTGGACTTGAATGTGGGGGCGCACAGTTGGGAAATTTGCAGATGGCACCAAAATTGGCCACATTGTGGATTGTGTAGAGGATAATTGTAAGTTTGAAAATGTTAAACATGGGTTGGTGGAGTGGGCAGGAAAGTTGTAGATAGAGTTCAGCACTGAATGCATTAGCTCACAATAATCAGGGAAATCGAGCAGTAAATGGGAATATACTGAGAGGGGTAGATAAAGTGAGAAATCTTGGCATGCAAGTGCACAGGTCCCTAAAGTAGCAGTACAGGTTAATTACATCCAAGAGTGTGGTACTGGAAAAGCACAGCCGGTGAAGCAGCATCTAAGGCGCAGTAGAATCGTCAGGTAAATTAGATTATCAAGAAGGTGTATGGAATGTTCTCCTTCGTTGGCAGAGGTATAGAATCTTTAAAAGCGTGGATATAATGAAACTGTAGAAGACACTGAGACCAAAACTGGCATATTGTGCGCAGGGTTTGGTGACTACATTACAAGAAAGATGTAATTGCTTTGGAGAGAGTTGCCAGGGCAACTGGCATATCTGTGGCTATGAGGAGCGATTGGAAACGTTGGGGTTGTTTTTCTTGGAAGAGAGAAGGCTGAGCATCAAAATGATGGAGATATATAAAATTGTGATGGGTAGAGAAACAGTAGACAGGAGGAACTTGTTTATCTTAGCAGAGAGTTCATAAACCAGAGGTCATAAATACAAACTAAGTAGCAAAAGTTTAGAGAGGACATGATGAAGAGCCAATTTAACGTAGCGGTTACACCTTAAGTGCTGTAAATTGCTGCAGGGCTAGGAGTTGTTTGCAGAAAGATAGGATTAGAAAGATATCTGGAAGTCTTTGGATCGGCATGGAGAAGATGGGCCGAGTCCTATGTTTTTACTTCGGCATTCAAGAGATTGTGTTTGTGGAAGCATTTCAAATGAGTTTGGGACAAGTGCAATGTTGCACTGAAGTTTTTTGTCCTTCTTCTTCAATGCAGTTCTACACAGAAATATAGAAACATTGCATTGCAAATATATAAATGTTAGTCAGTCAGACTTTTATTAATTACAGATTGTAACTGCTGATATCCTGAAGCATGTGCAGTAAAATCTCTGAACTTAAATTGAAATAGTGCTTTAAAGGATGATCAAACACAAACCAGAATGTAAAAATTATATTGAGAAAAACTTTCAGATTAGGTGCATTTTTATTAAAACTTTTCAAAATAAAAACAATTTCAGCACGTGAGGTCTTTTTTAAAAAAGTGCGTAGTCTTAATTTATCATTGATCTGTTGGGGTTAACAGACACTTCACTCAGTGTAAGCCTTGAAGGTCACCCAGTCAATACTGCTTTATAGAACAAAGGAACATATGCTTTCATTCCAATGCAAGCTTCAACTAAGGTGTACGCCACACAGGGTACAATCTTGAGAAGGAAGAGCAAGATGTTATTGCCAGAGAGGGAAACATATTAGCACTGAAGGTTGTTCACTTAGTTGCTTCCTGGGATTAAGAGGTTAGCAAGCACAGTTAAACATAACGCTTTTATTCACGGCAGTTCAAAAGAATGAAGTGTGAACTTATTGAACTACATGAGTTTCTGAAGTGTTTGACAGGATAGATGTTGAGAAGATGTTTCCACTCGTGAAGATATCTTGAACTGGGGGCTTAGGTACGGAATGAGGGAGCACTCATTTAAAACTGAGATGCAAAGGAATTTCTTCTGTCAGAGGATAGTGAATTCTCTGCTTCAGACGTTTGCAAGCAGATCACTGAAATTATTTAAAGAGGAGGTAGATCAATTTTTGAAATATCGGGGAATTCACAGCTATGCGGAGCTGGTACAAAAGATAAATTGAGGCCTGGGATAGGTAAGGCATAGTCTCGTTATTTGGCAGTGCAGGCTTAAAGGATCAAATGGTCTAATGATGCTCCTGATTTCTTATCATCTTAGAAGAAAAAGGAGCAAGGGTAGGCCTTTGGATCATTGAGCTAAGCGCTAAATTATAAAGCAGAACCAAAAAGGTGGTAATCTGTTTTTCTATCTGAGTGACAAGCTAATGGGTGCAGGATCAACCAGATTAAAAAGGTAAATGCATGGCTCATAGGCATGGGAGGAAAAGTGCAAATTCATGGGATATTGGCACCAGTGCTGGTGAAGGATAAAGCTGTTTCAATGGACAGGCTCCACTTGAATTGTGCTGGGACCAGAATCCTGACTAAATGTATAACTAGGGCTGTAGAAAAGGCTTTAGACTAAATGGGGATTGGTGGTTCAGTTGCATGGAAAATTGTAAATTCAAAGGCACAGGAAAATATGGGATTGCTGGTTAGCGATGAGGTTAATTGTTACCAGAATTTAAAAGTTAGGCATGGAGTTTGTTTCTTCATAATAAAAGTTTTGGGAAACCTGATAATAGAAGAAACTTAAAGGCTTTGTAGCTTAATGTGAAAAGCATTCAGAATAAGGTAGACAAACTGTTCATACAAGTTGAAGTCACAAGGACTTTGCAATAACTCCACGGAGGCCAGTATCCCATCACCAAGTCCCCCTTTATTTACATGTAGAGTGTCCTTGACACTCATCCAGCTCCCAGTGAACAGGATGTCTGACACAACTGTCCCTGTCTATCAGATAGGCCTCACTGGGGCTGTTAATCTGGTCCAGTCAGAGAACTCATATTCCATGAAGTCCACCTGGCTGACTTAGTTATAATCACTCCAGTCTTTCCACTAGATAAAGTGAGGGGGGGGAGAAAGTGAGGCTGAGGAGAGATTAATTTTTTTTCCTGAACAAGTAACAGGACAGAGTAATAGGCACAGCAGGTGAGGGGACCACAGAGTGGGATGTTGTACTTAAATGTGCACAGTATACAGCAGAGAGTAAATGGGTTTGTAGTGCAGATCAAAATTGGCAGAGAAGATGTGGGCAAAAAGGCCCCGAAGGAAGTTATGTACAGGCCTGAAAGCAGCAGTCTGGATCTGCAGTAGAAAATAAATGTGGAATAGAAAACGCTTGTAGGAAAGACACTACAAGAATAATCATTGGGGACTTGGTATGTAGATGAACAGGGAAATTAGGTTGGTTCTTAGGTTGGTAGAAAAGTAATTTGTGGAATGTCTGCAATTTTGTTTTTTTGGAATAGCTTATGGACTAGGCAGTTTTGGATTTATGAGGCAGACTTGATTTAGGGAACTTATAGTGAAGGAACCCCTAGGGGCAGTGACCATAATATGATAGAATTCATGCTACAGTTTGCAAGGGAGAAGTTTGAATTAGATTTGATGGTATTACAATTGAGTAAAGTTAACTACAAAGTCACGAGGGAGGAGCTGGGGCCAGAATAAATTGGAATGGTAGCCAAGCAAGAAAGATGGCAAGGTAGCAATGGCAGGGGATTTTCAGCAGGCACAGCAGAATTGATGCCAAGGAAGAAGAACTCTACTAAGGGGAGGACGAGGGAACCATAGCTAATGAGTGAAGTGTAAAAGCAAAAGAAAAATGTACAATATCATGGGGTTAGTGCTAATCCAGAGGGCAGCCTTTAAAACTCAGCAGAAGAGAAGCAAAAAGGTGGGAGAAAATGAAAAATGAGGGTAAGCTCACAAGTAATAGCAAAAAAGATTGCAAGAGTTTTGTTTTAGAAAGGTAAGAAAGAGGCAAGAGCGGATATTGGACTGCTGAAAAATGAGGCTGCTCAAGTAATAATGGCGAGCAAGGAAATGGCAGAGGAACAGAATAGGTGCTTTACGTTAGCTGACTGATAGAAGATAGAGGGTGGGGATAAGAGGATTCTTTTTTTTTCAGGATTACAGTCCGTATAGGGATCCCTGAAATCTGCAGAGATCAGTGCTTTTTAAATTCACACATGGGATGAGGGAGTCACTGGCTAAGCCAGCATTTATTACCCATCCCTAATTGGCCAGAAAGCAGATGAAGAGTCGACTGCATTGCTGTGTCTGGAGTAAGGAGTCGGTCAGATGATCTTCAGTAAGGCATTGGACAAGGTTCCCCATGGGAGACTGATTAGCAAGGTTATATCTCAGAGTATAGGGTGAGATAGCCATTTGGATACAGAACTGGCTCAAAGGTAGAAGGCAGAGGGTGATGGTGGAGGGTTGTTTTTCAGACTGGAGGCCTGTGACCAGTGGAGTGCCACAAGGATCGGTGCTGGGTCCTCTATTTTTGCCATTTACATAAATGATTTGGATGGGAGCATAAGAGGTATAGTTAGTAAGTTTGCAGATGACACCAAAATTGGAGGTATAGTGGACAGCGAAGAGGGTTACCTCCGATTACAACCAGATCTTGACCAGATGGGCTAATGGGCTGAGCAGTGGCAGTTGGATTTTAATTTAGATAAATGTGAGGTGCTACATTTTGGGAAAGCAAATCTTAGCAGGACATATACACTTAATGGTAAGGTCCTAGGGAGTGTTGCTGAACAAAGAGACCTTGGAGTGCAGGTTCATAGCTCCTTGAAAGTGGAGTCGCAGGTAGATAGGATAGTGAAGAAGGCATTTGGTAAGCTTTCTTTTATTGGTCAGAGTACAGGAGTTGGGAGGTCATGTTGCGACTGTACAGGACATTGGTTAGGCCACTGTTGGAATATTGCGTGCGGTTCTGGTCTCCTTCCTATCGGAAAGATATTGTGAACCTTGAAAGGGTTCAGAAAAGATTTACAAGGATGTTGCCAGGGTTGGAGAATTTGAGCTATAGGGAGAGGCTGAACAGGCTGGGGCTGTTTTCCCTGGAGCAATAGAGGCTGAGGGGTGACCTTATAGAGGTTTCCAAAATTATGAGGGGCATGGATAGGGTAAATGGGCAAAGTCTTTTCCCTGGGGTCGGGGGGTCCAGGACAAGAGGGCATAGGTTTAGGGTGAGAGGGGTAAGAAATAAGAGATCTATAGGGCAACTTTTTCACACAGAAGGTGGTACGTGTATGGAATGAGGTGCCAGAGGAAGTGGTGGAGGCTGGTACAATTGCAACATTTAAGAGGCATTTGGATAAGTATATGAATAGGAAGGGTTTGGAGGGATATGGGCCAGGTGCTGGCAGGTAGGACTAGATTGGGTTGGGATATCTGGTCGGCATGGACGGGCTCAACCAAAGGGTCTGTTTCCATGATGTACATCTCTATGACTCTAAGTAAGGATGGCAGTTTCCTTCCCTAACATGTTTTAGTTAGCCAGATGGCTTTTCTGATAATCTGCAGTGGTACCATGGCCATGGTTAGACTTTTTTAATTCTAGGCTTTCATTGAATTCAAATTCTACTGTCTGCCATCGTGAGATTCAAACCTGGGTCCTCAGAACATCACCAGGAGTTCTGGACTAATGATAATACCATTAGGCCGTTGCTTCCCAACTATTCATGATCTAAACATTAATGATCTAGATGAAGGAACTGAGGGCATCGTTGCTAAGTTTGCAGATGATACGAAGGTGGAGGTGCAGGCATGGAGATTGCTGAAGGATTTGGTAGACTAGAAGAGTGGCAAAGAAGTGGTAGATGGATGAATTTGGTATAGGCTATTTTCTAAATGGAGAAAGGCTTCAGAAATCTGAAGGGACTTGAGAGAATCCTGAACTAACATTCTTAAGATTAATATGTAGGTTCAGTTGGCGGTTAGGAAGGCACATACAATGTTAGCATTCATTTGAAGAGGGCTAGAATACGAGCAGAAATGTACTGAGTTAAAAACCGAGAAAACTGTGAATGTTGTAAATCAAACAAAAAACAAATTGCTGGAAAAGCTCAGCAGGTCTGGCAGCATCTGTGGAGAGAAAGCAGGGTTAACGTTTTGGGTCAAGTTACCCTTCCTCAGACCCCTTCTCGGCTCTAAGGAAGGGTCACTTGATGTGAAATTTTAACTCTGATTTCACTCCATAGATGCTGCCAGACCTGCTGAGCTTTTCCAGTAATTTTGTTTTTATTTCAGAAATGTACTGAGGCTGTATAAGGTTCTGGTCAGACTGTATTGGAAATTTCGTGAGCAGTTTTGGGCCCCGTATCTAAGGAAAGATGTGCTGTTTTGGAGGGATCCAGAGGAGGTTGATCCTGGAGGTGAAGGGCTTGCCATATGAGATGCGATTTGAGGATTTCTCTGTACTTGGTGTTTTAAGAAATGAGGGGCAATCTTATAGAATGCTGAGAAGCCTGGATAGCGTGGATGTGGAGAAGATCTTTTCATTAGTAGGAGAAGCTAAGACTTGAGGGCACAACCTTAGAGTGAAGGGACAACCCTTTACAAGTGAGACAAAAATAAATTTCTTCAGCCAGAGGGTGCTGAATCTGTGGAATTTGTTGCCATAGAAGGCTGTGGTGGCCAAGTCATCGAGTGTATTTAAGACCGAGATAGATTGATCTCCTTAATCAAGAACCAAAAGTTGTAAGAAGAAGACAAGAAAACGGTGTTGAAAAATTATGTTCATTATGATGAATGGCAGAGTAGGCTCGATGGGCTGGATGGCATAATTCTGCTCCCATATCTTGTGTGTCTATACTTTATTTAACAAGATGAGGCTGACCTGTGTCAACATCACCTTCCTGCATGTTCTCCATTTCTCGATCTTTTGGGATTGAAAAATATACTGTTCAGTTGTCATGCATATTCTAGTCAATGTCCATACATTTCTGGGGAGATAAGTCCACAGGCACACAAGACTGACCGTTGACTTAAATATCCATGTTATTTTGGCTGGCACAATACTGAACATGTGATCAAAGTTCTGTTGCTTCAGCTTGGATTTCACTGCTTCTGGGTGATTCTTGTCTGAGGTCAGTTGCAGCTGCTATCTTGATTGTTTAGATAGTCATTACAAACTACCAGGAAATTCTGCTGTTAGATACAATAACATCACTTGAAACCAGAATGTAACTTCTTTACTTAGAAATGCTGTTCTGTGTTTCACATGATTTCACATTCTGGATGGACAATTATAGTTCACATGCAAGAACAAGTCTATAAAGTTCAAAATTCAGACCAGAGTGAAGCGAGGCTGTGTGGTAGCCCATATATTACAATTCAGTTGACAGCAACTAATTTATCTTATCAACTGTTCTGTCAGTATTAAGTACCATCTAGATGCACACGCTTTTAACCTCTGAGTTCTGTACCAAAACTAAATTGACTATCACTGATAAACATGAACTGTAGTTGGCAGATGACAAGTGTCATTGCCCACTGCACATATTTGCAAGCCACTTTTCCCCTTTTTATTTTTTGCATACAAGAAACTTAGGCTCACCTGAATGCTGCCAAAAACAAAACTTCGATCAACCTTAGATCTTATTGGTCAATCATTGTACCATCCATTTACTTTGAAAGAGAGACTCTGAAATATATTGAGCAACTTCTGTATCTTGGCAGCCATCCCACTCAAAAGATAAGTAGTAATAGGAGATCAAACACCAAATCACATGCTCCAGCTCCAGCTTCAACAAACTATTAACAGAAAGTGGTGACATCAAAGATTTCTGCAAGTCAAAAAAAAAGTCGAAGTGTGAGAACAATTGTCATCATCACACACCTATACTGTATTGAGATCTGAACTATATATCAGTAATACATGCGCTCTTGAGAAATTTTCAGTGTCTCCAGCCACATCTGATTTAAAGAGAAGATTATGGAACATGTGTGGTGGGCTTCTTGAGGCCGCTCCACAAATATTTAGCCAAAATTTCTGTATAATAAGCTTTGGACTGGATACTTGTGTTCAGATTGCCAAAAACATGTTCCCCCATCAGGTCTTATTTTCTCTGCTCTCAAATGGCCAGAGTTCCAGGGAGGACATAAAGAACGCTTCAAAAATACTCTGAAGTGTGGCAGCTTAATATCTGGGAGCCTCTGATTGCTCAAAATTGCGACTGCTTGTCAATGAAGCTGTGTCTTCCTTTGGGTCACAGCAGTGAGGCAGAAAAAGAAAATTGAAGGAATCAAATCCTGTACTACGAATTTGCCTGAATGGAGGAGGATGTCTCAACTAATGGTCAAAGATCTCTGGGTTGAAAATTGTTTGCTCAGTCACAAGAAGACACATGGCAGTAACTCATGATACTGAATAGATGTCCTCCTAGAATTGAAGGTCATAATAGTTATAGGTCACACATTTCTAATCCTGATATCTGAAATGTTGCAGGGTATATCAAGGCAAATGATCTTCTTTTGTTAATTTGAAACCTTGGCAGCTTCCTGCATTATGCTTCTTAGCTACCCAATGTAAGCTTGAACAAAGTAGGAGAGAATTGTGCAAGTGGATTGGATAATCAAAGATGAATTTTGAACAAAAGGGTGAGAACCTACTTGCAATTCTGAAATTGCTTTATGGTTCTAGCTCAGGTAGTCAAAAAACCTTTGTGTCCATTTCTATTTACCAGGACTGTGAAAAGAGGCCTATGATTTGTTTGTGGTCAAATACAGATGCAATTCAGAGCACTTACTTCAAGAATCATGGATTAGTATGGTTCATTATATCTATGAAGTTGAAATTTATTGTCACTAATGAAGCTCTGAGTTACTAAACTGCATTCTAAATATCTTAAGTATTTTATAACTAATTCTTAAGTTGAGCAGGAATTTTCAATGTTACAATCATACAATTTATAAATAGGCACATTGAATCTGCTGTGCATAAGATCATGGCTAATCTGTGCCCTCAACTCTTTGTATTGCCCTACAATCGTTCACACCCATGCAGTTGTTAATCTGTCTTAACTCAATCTTTAAAATATTCAATCAACCTATCCTCATTGCTCTTTGGGGTAGAAAAATTCCACAGAGTAAGAACGTTCAGAGAAATAAATCCTCATCCTAAATTGGAGACTTATTTTTTCCAAATATGTCCCAGAGGGGAGAAAATAATCCCCTCAGTATCCACCTTGTCAAGTCCTTTTTATATGCTTCCATAAATCTTCTGAACCCCAATGGATATAAGCTCAATCTGTTGAACCCTTCCTTACAAGATTTTTCTCAAGGTTTTATCCCAGGAATTTGTCAAGTGAACCTTCTCTGAACTGTAAGATTCAATTATATATCCTTTATCAAATCAGATCATTGGATCACAACTGAAGTAGTTCAATCGATGCTCAGTATACTTTAGCAGATCATCCCTACTTTTTTTAATATTCTATTCCCCTTGGAATAACCTAACAACATTCCATTTCTTTTCTAATAACTTGCTGTATCTGCACACTAATTTTTAATGATTCATTTACAGAGATGCCTAGATCTTTTACTGCAGAGTTCTGCGATCTCTCTCTCTCTCTCTCTCTCTCTCTCTCTCTCTCTCTCTCTCTCTCTCTCTCTATTTAAATATCTTTTTTATTCTTTCTGCCAAAATGGTTAAGTTCACATTTTTCCACATTAAACTCCCATCTTCAATTTTTGCCCATACACTTAACCTATCTATATTCCTTTTCAGATCCCCAAGCCCTCTTAGAACTAAAGTGTCCTACCTCTCATTTTGTCATCAGTAAATTTTGCAACCTTTTATTTGGTCCCTTCATCCAAGTCATTGATATAGATTGACATAGAATAATTAAGGCCTCAGTAGTGACTTCTGTGACACTCAAACAGTTGCAGCTCATCATTCCCAAAAAAACGAATCATTTATCCTTGCTTCTTGTGAGTTAACCTATCCTTTATCCATGTTAATAATTACCTCCTATACAGTGAGTTCTTACTTTGAACAGTAACTTTGATGTAACACTTTATCAAATCCATTTAAGCTACTTCCACAGCTTCTCACTTATCCACATTGCTTGTCACATCCTCAAATAATTCCAATAAATTAGTCAAGGGTGATTTCATTTTCACAAAATCTCATAACTGATTGAAATATAGATCAGAGCATACTCTCCATGACAGATGTTAGTCTAAGTTTGCTCCTTTCTTGAATAGGGAAGTTACATTTGCTAAAGTTGTGGTTGATGGGATCCTTGCAGAGCCTCAAAATTAAAACAATTTGTTCCTATCTCAGCCGCCACTTCTTTTAAGAGCCTAGATGCATGCGGCAGATTCTGGGGTCACGTCAGCGTTTTATTCTTGATTTTTCTGAGTGCCTTTCTCTATCATTGTAAATACTTTAAATTTCTCCATTGCTTCCCTTGCTGGTATTTGTGACCTCTGCAATGAAGACAGACACAGAAAATGTTGACTTAATGCTTCCCAATTTCCAAGTCTTGCTGTTGAGGGCACTAATACTTATTTTAGCTATTCTTAACCTTTTTACATAATAGAATCTCTTGCTATCTATTTTTGTGCGTCAAACTAACTTTCTGCCTTATTCTACTTATTAAACCCTTGTTAATTACCTTTTATTTATGTTCAAAACATGTGTTTTAGACCTACACTTGTCACTGTCAAACTGGATGTGAAATTTAATTATGATATTACCACCGCTACCTCGACACTCCTTTTACAAATGAGGTCATTAGCCCTGTTCCATTGCACATGACCAGGTCCAGAATAGTCTTCTGTCTGGTGAAAAACAACATTGTCCAGGTACACTCTGAACTTATTCAGAGTGAGCCACCATGCCATCCCACTCAATGGTTTAGCACTGCTACCTCACAGCGCCAGGGATCCGGGTTTAACCTTGGGCGACTGTATGGAGTTTGCACATTCTCCCTGTCTGTGTCTGGGCTTCCTCCAGGTGCTCTGGTTTCCTCCTACAGCCCAAAAATGTGCGGGTTAGGTAAATTGGCCATGCTAAATTGCCCCATAGTGTTCAGGAAGTGTAGGTTAGATGCATTAGTCAGGGGTAAATATAGAATAATAGAGTAGGGGAATGGGTCTGGGTGGGTTACTCTTCCGAGGGTCCGTGTGGACTTGTAGGGATTCTGCATTGTTCTATGTAGGGATTTGATGCTATTTGTTCTCCAGGCTATTTTTCTTAATCTGATTCATGTAATTGAAAATAATCTGCAATTACTGTTTAACATTTTGTTTCAAATTCCCATTTTTCTTAAATACTCTGTTCTATACTTTTGCTACTCCATAGGGGATCTTGCACTAGTCTCAGACAGACTTCTTACTTTTTTTTCCTGTTTCTTTTCTCGAGCCGAATTGATTCTGCATCTTAACCTTTAGAACAAACGTTAGATCTCTAGTATACTAATGTTCCCTGAATTACCAGACTTACCTCAACACCTTTTCTAGCCTCCCATTCTTCTGAAGTGTCAAGAACCCTTAAGATTTTGGTTCCCAGCATTGTCCAATGTGCAGCCAATTTGGTTAGCAGGTAGTGTGTATGTATTTTAATCTGTACTAATAATTTACCCAAATTATCATAAAACCATAAGAGCAAAAATTAGGCCATTTGGCCCATTGAATCTGCTCCACCATTTAATCATGGTCGATAGGTTTTTCAACCCCATTTTTCCGCCTTCTCCCCATAACGTTTGATCCCCTTGGCAATCAAGAAGTTATCTATCTCTGTTTTTAAATATACTCAGTGACCTGACCCCCACAACTTCCTGTGGCAATGAATTCCACAGATTCACCATCTCCTGTAAAGAATTTTCTCGTTTTCACTGTCCTGAAAGGTCGTCTCTTTACTTGAAGACACTGCCTTTGTGTCCTTATCTCTTCTGTCAATGAAAACATCTTCCCGACGTCCACTCTGTCCAGGCCATTCAGTATTCATAAGTTTAAATCAGATCCCCCTCTTCTAAATTCTATCGAGTAAAGTCCTCAAACGTTCCTCAAATGTTAAGCCTTTAATTCCTGAGATCATTTTCATGAACGTGCTCTGGGGCCAATACATCTTGCTCATAATATTGTAAATGTGGTCTGATGAATACCACACATATAATAACCTTTTTTATTTTTGTTTATGTAATATGTAATTCTGAATATGTAATTGCGCAAATAAGTATGACTAATATGCTACATATTCTATCCTAGTGGTAGTGGCGAGGATTCCTTGGACAGTTTGTTCTCTCGGCTACCATTAACTCCATCTCTTTCTCCACGGAAAAGAACAACAAGCCAAAGTAAATCCGAACCACCACTTCTAAGGACGAGCAAGCGCACCATCTACACTGCAGGGCGACCTCCCTGGTACAATGAGTCAGGAACTCCATTTAAAGAAGCATTTGTTATTGGTAAGTAATACTGTTTTACACAGTATTCATCGCAATTAAAGTGAAATATGATTTTAAACCTTGATAACGCAGAATAATGGAACAAGTGAACGAAAGTAAGCCTTTTGATCACATTCTGTATTTTGGACAGACCATGGCTTAATACCTCAACATTATGTACCCACTTTGGTTTCATGTCCCATATTACCCTCACCTATCCAAAAAACTATCAGTCTCCATTTGAAAATTTAAACTGACCAAGCTCAAAGTTTTTTGAAGGAGAGACTTTCAGACTTTGACTGTTATGACTTAGTTTGGGTAGTGAACTGGAAATCGAGCTATTCCCAGGTTAAAAACATCTAAAAAGCACATCTAAAAATTTATCTGACTTGCAGAACCAAGTTTCTCTATTACAAGTCATAGAGATGTACAGCATGGAAACAGACCCTTCGGTCCAACACGTCCATGCCGACCAGATATCCCAACCCAATCTAGTCCCACCTGTCAGCACCCGACCTATTATCCCTGCAAACCCTTCCTATTCATATACTCATCCAAATGCCTCTTAAATGTTGCAATTGTACCAGCCTCCACCACTTCCACTGGCACCTCATTCCATACCCGTACCACTCTGTGTGAAAAATTGCCCCGTAGGTCTCTTTTATATCTTTCCCCTCTCTCACCCCAAACCTATGCCCTCTAGTTCTGCACCTCCTGACCCCTGGGGAAAAGACTTTGCCTATTTACCCTATCCATGCCCCTCATAATTTTGTAAACCTCTAAGGTCACTTCTCAGCCTCCGACGCTCCAGGGAAAACAGCCTCAGCCTGTTCAACCTCTCCCTACAGCTCCAATCCTTCAACCCTGGCAACATCCTTGTAAATCTTTTTTGAACACTTTCAAGTTTCACAACATCTTTCTGATAGGAAAGAGACCAGAATTGCACGCCTAACCAATGTCCTGTACAGTCACAACATGAACTCCCGACTTCTGTACTCAATACTCTGACCAGTAAAGGAAAGCATACCAATCGCCTTCTTCACTATCCTATCTACCTGCGACTCCACTTTCAAGGAGCTATGAACCTGCACTCCAAGGTCTCTTTTTGTTCAGCAACACTCCCTAGGACCTTACCATTAAGTGTATAAGTCCTGCTAAGATTTTCTTTCCCAAAATGCAGCGCCTCACATTTATCTAAATTATGCTCCAAGTGCCACTTCTCAGCCCATTGGCCCATCTGGTCAAGATCCTGTTGTAATCTGAGGTAACCCTCTTCGCTGTCCACTGCACCTCCAATTTTGGTGTCATCTGCAAACTTACTAACTGTACCTCTTATACTCGCATCCAAATCACTTATGTAAATGATGAAAAGTCGAGGACCCAGTGCCAATCCTTGTGGCACTCCACTGGTCACAGGCCTCCAGTCTGAAAAACAACCCTCCACCACCACCCTCTTGTCTTCTACCTTTTTGAGCCAGTTCTGTATCCAAATGGCTAGTTCTCCCTGTATTCTGTGAGATCTAACCTTGCTAATCAGTCTCCCATGGGGGACCTTATCAAATGCCTTACTCAAGTTCATATAGATCACATCTACTGCTCTGTCCTCATCAATCCTCTTTGTTACTTCCTCAAAAAACTCAATCAAGTTTGTGAGACATGTTGACTATCCTTAATCAGTCCTTGCCTTTTCAAATAAATGTACATCCTGTCCCTCAAGATTCCCTCCAACAACTTGCCCACCCCAACGTCAGGCTCACTGGTCTGTAGTTCCCTGTCTTGTCCTTACCACCCTTCTTAAACAGTGGCACCACGTTTGCCAACCTTCAGTCTTCTGGCACCTCACCTGTGACTAATGATGATACAAATATCTCAGCAAGAGGCCCAGCAATCACTTCTTCTCTAGTTTCCCACAGAGTTCTAGGGTACACCTGTTCAGGTCCTGGGGATTTATCCCCCTTTACCCGTTTCAAGACATCCAGTACTTCCTCCTCCTATAATATGGACATTTTGCAAGATGTCACCATCTATTTCCCGACTGTCTACATCTTCCATATCCTTTTCCACAGTAAATACTGATGCAAAATACTCACTTAGTATCTCCCCCATTTTCTGTGGCTCCACACAAAGGCCGCCTTGCTGATCTTTTGAGGGGCCCTATTCTCTCCTGAGTTACCCTTTTGTCCTTAATGTATTTGTAAAAATTCTTTGGATTCTCCTTAATTCTATTTGCCAAAGCTATTTCATTTCCTCTTTTTTGCCCTCCTGATTTCCCTCTTAATGATACTCCTACTTCCTTTATTCTCTTCGGATTCAGTCGATCTATCTTGTCTATACCTGACATATGCTTTCCTTCTTTTTCTTAACCAAACCCTCAATTTCTTTAGTCATCCAGCATTCCCCATACGTACCAGCCTTCCCTTTCACCCTGACAGGAATATACTTTCTCTGGATTCTTGTTATCTCATTTCTGAAGGCTTCCCATTTTCCAACCATCCCTTTACCTGTGAACATTTGCCCCCAATTAGCTTTCAAAAGTTCTTGCCTAATACTGTCAAAATTGGCCTTTCTCCAATTTAGAACTTCAACTTTTAGATCTGGTCTATCCTTTTCCATCATTATTTTAAATCTAATAGAATTATGGTCACTGGCCCCAAAGTGCATCCCCATTGACACCTCCGTAACCTGCCCTGCCTTATTTCTCAAGAGTAGGTCAAGTTTTGCACCTTCTCTAGTAGGTACGTCCACATACTGAATCAGAAAATTGTCTTATACGCACTTAACAAATTCTTCTCCATCCAACCCTTAACACTGTGTGGCAGTCCCAGTCCATGGTTGGAAAGTTAAAATCCCCTACCATAACCACCCTATTATTCTTACAGATAGCTTAGCTTAGATCTCCTTACAAGTTTGTTTCTCAATTTCCCTCTGACTATTAAGGGGTCTGTAATACAATCCCAATAAGGTGATCATCTCTTTCTTATTTCTCAGTTCCACCCAAATAACTTCCCTGGATGTATTTCCGGGAATATCCTCCCTCAGCACAGCTGTAATGCTATCCCTTATCAAAAATGCCACTCCACCTCTCTGTTCTTCCTGTAGCATTTGTATCCTGGAACATTTAAGCTGTCAGTCCTGAGCCATGTTTGTGTAATTACTATGATATCCCAGTCCCATGTTCCTAACCATGCCCTGAGTTCATCTGCCTTCCCTGTTAGGCCCCTTGCATTGAAATAAATGCAGTTTAATTTATTAGTCCTACCTTGTCCCTGCCAGCCCTGACCTGTTTTGACTAGCTTCTGTTCTCAACTGTACCAGTCTCAGATTGATCTCTTTCCTCACTATCTCCCTGGGTCCCACCCCACCCCCACCTTACTAGTTTAAATCCTCCCGAACAGCTCTAGCAAATTTCCCTGCCCGTATGTTACTCCCCTTTCAATTTATGTGCAATCTGTCCTTCTTGTACAGGTCATAGAACATAGAACATAGAAGAATACAGCGCAGTACAGGCCCTTTGGCCCTCGATGTTGCGCCGATCCAAGCCCACCTAACCTATACTAACCCACTATCCTCCATATACCTATCCAATGCCCGCTTAAATGCCCATAAAGAGGGAGAGTCCACCACTGCTACTGGCAGGGCATTCCATGAACTTACGACTCGCTGAGTGAAGAACCTACCCCTAACCTCAGTCCTATATCTACCCCCCCTTAATTTAAAGCTATGCCCCCTTGTAATACCCGACTCCATACGCGGGAAAAGGTTCACACTGTCAACCCTATCTAACCCCCTAATCATCTTGTACACCTCAATCAAGTCACCCCTAAACCTTCTTTTCTCTAATGAAAACAGCCCCAAGTGTCTCAGTCTTTCCTCATACGATCTTCCTTCCATACCAGGCAACATCCTGGTAAACCTCCTCTGCACCCGTTCCAGTGCCTCCACATCCTTCCTATAGTATGGCGACCAAAACTGCACACAATATTCCAGATGCGGCCGCACCAGAGTCTTATACAACTGCATCATGACCTCAGGACTCCGGAACTCAATTCCTCTACCAATAAAAGCCAGTACGCCATATGCCTTCCTCACCGCACTATTTACCTGGGTGGCAACTTTGAGAGATCTGTGTACATGGACACCAAGATCCCTCTGCTCATCCACACTACCAAGTATCCGACCATTAGCCCAGTACCCCATCTTTTTGTTATTCTTCCCAAAGTGAATCACCTCACACTTAGCTACATTGAATTCCATTTGCCACCTTTCTGCCCAGCTCTGCAGCTTCTCTATATCCTGCTGTAACCTGCCACATCCTTCCTCACTGTCAACAACTCCTCCGACTTTCGTATCATCCGCAAACTTGCTCACCCAACCTTCTAACCCCTCTTCCAGGTCATTTATAAAAATGACAAACAGCAATGGTCCCAAAACAGATCCTTGCGGAACACCGCTAGTGACGGCACTCCATGAAGAAACTTTGCCATCAACTACTACCCTCTGTCTTCTTCCATCCAGCCAATTCCTAATCCAAACCTCCAACTCACCCTCAATGCCATATCTCCGTATTTTCTGCAGTAGCCTACCATGGGGAACCTTATCAAACGCCTTACTAAAATCCATATATACCACATCTACCGCTTTCCCCTCATCAACCTCCTTCGTCACCTTTTCAAAGAATTCAATAAGGTTTGTGAGGCACGACCTGCCCTTCACAAAACCATGCTGACTATCCTTGATCACATTATTCCTATCCAGATGTGCATAAATCCTATCCCTTACAATTCTCTCTAAGACTTTGCCCACAACAGAAGTGAGACTCACCGGCCTATAGTTACTAGGGTTATCCCTACTCCCCTTTTTGAACAAGGGAACCACATTTGCTATCCTCCAGTCTTCTGGCACTACTCCAGTAGACAAAGAGGACATAAAAATCAAGGCCAATGGCTCTGCAATCTCCCCCCTTGCTTCCCAGAGAATCCTAGGATAAATGCCATCAGGCCCAGGGGACTTATCTATTTTCACCTTTTCCAGGATTTCCAACACCTCTTCTCTACATACCTCAAAGCCATCCATTCTACTTATTTGTGACTCAGTATTCACATCGACGACAATGCCCTGTTCCTGAGTAAATACTGAAGAAAAGTATTCATTCAGTGTCTCCCCAATCTCTTCCGCCTCCACACGCAACTTCCCACTACTATCCTTGACTGGACCTATTCCTACCCTAGTCATTCTTTTATTCCTAACATACCTATAGAAAGTCTTAGGGTTTTCCCTAATCCTACCGACTAAGGACCTTTCATGTCCCCTCCTTGCTGCTCTTAGCTCTCTCTTCAGGTCCTTCCTGGCTACCCTATAACTCTCAATCGCCCCAATTGAACCTTCACGTCTCATCTTGAGATAGGCCGCCCTCTTCCATTTAACAAGGGATTCCAATTCCTTATTAAACCACGGCTCCCTCGCACGACCCTTTCCTCCCTGCCTGACAGGTACATAATTATCAAGGTCACTTCTACCCCAAAAGAGATTCCAATGATCCAAAAATGTGAATCCTTCTCCCATACACCAGCTCCTGAGCCATGCATTCATCTGCTCTATCCTCCTATTCCTGTCCTCACTAGCTCGTAGCACTGGGAGTAATCCAGATATTACACTCTCGAGGACATCCTTTTTAAATTTCTGCCTAACTCTCTGTAATCTCCCTTCAGAATCTCAACCTTTTCCCATCCTATGTCATTTGTTCCAATGTGGACAATGACCTCTTGCTGGCCCCTCTCCTCCGTGAGAACATTCTGCACTCTCTCTGAGACATCCTTGATTCTGGCACCAGGGAAGCAACACACCATTCTGCTTTTTTGCTGCTGGTCACAGAAACGTCTGTCTGTACCTCGGACTAGAGAGATTAACTATAAATACAAGTAAACAGTTGTGGAGAATTGACATATAGAGTACTAAATAAAATAAGAATGCACCCTTGCACAGACAAAAGAAATAGACATGGTAACATAAGCTGAGGACTGAGGGAGAAACTGGAAAGACAGTTCACTTGTCTTTGTTCCCATGTCCTGATTTTGAGATGATACTTATGATTTGACGAGCATGTTGCTTCAGTTATATTTCTTCAGTTGCATCCATTGGTGAAACACTAGGTGGCTGGTTTCCTTTTTTGGAATAAAGTTTCCGACTCATCACTTAAATGTCACAGCTTACAATTATGATTGCAGGAAAGCTAAACTGGTTTCTTTCAGACTTATTGACCGCAGAGAACAGAAAGACCACTCCTGAACTGGGGAAGAACTGGAAAGCTCTCTAACTTGTTCCCAGCCCCAAGGTGTACAGTTGCCTGAGAGGAGAAGGTGAGGTCTGCAGATGCTGGAGATCAGAGCTGAAAATGTGTTGCTGGAACAACGCAGCAGGTCAGGCAGCATCCAGGGAACAGGAGAATCGATGTTTCGGGCATAAGCCCTTCTTCAGGAATGAGGAAAGTGTGTCCAGCAGGCTAAGATAAAAGGTAGGGAGGAGGGACTTGGGGGAGGGGCATAGGAAATGCGATAGGTGGAAGGAGGTCAAGGTGAGGGTGATCGGTCAGACTGGGGTGGGGGCGGAGAGGTCAGGAAGAAGATTGCAGGTTAGGAAGGGGGTGCTGAGTTCGATGGATTTGACTGAGACAAGGTGGGGGGAGGGGAAATGAGGAAACTGGTGAAATCCGAGTTCATCCCTTATGGTTGGAGGGTTCCTAGGCGGAAGATGAGGCGCTCTTCCTCCAACCGTCGTGTTGTTGTGGTCTGGCAATGGAGGAGTCCAAAGACCTGCATATCCTTGGTGGAGTGGGAGGGGGAATTGAAATGTTGAGCCACAGGGTGGTTGGGTTGGTTGGTCCGGGTGTCCCAGAGGTGTTCTCTGAAACGCTCCGCAAGTAGGCCTGAGAACCAAGTAACTGTAGTTGGCAGGTAAAGGCTGATGGTCATTGATAACTAGTCTGTAGTCCATAAACCAATCAACCTCTTGTTAGCCAAAGCAGCTCCTGTACCACCTGCCAACCCACCGCCCCCCCAAACCTTGGCTCTAAATTCTTTGCAACTCCATTTCAATTTCTCCTTGTTCAAATCATGTTGTTTACATGATGCCTGCAATGGGTGTCAGCTCACCTGCTTTCAAAGTTGCAGCCTCTTTCAAACTTTTTTTTTGTGATGTGGAGGTGCTGATGATGGACTAGGGTGGACACAGATAAAAATCACAACCGGTTTATTTGGAAGTACTAGCTTTCGAAGCGTTGCTCCTTCATCAAGTAGCTATGGAGCAAGATCATAAGACACAGAATTTATAGCAAAAGATCATAGTGTCATGCAACTGAGTTGATATGTTGAACAAACCTAGATCACTGTTAAGTCTTTCTTTCATCTTTTAGCAAGGGTTGCAGGTTTTGGTTCATTATATCGTTTGTCAATATATTGTTGCAGTTGCATGACACTAATCTTTTGCTATTCTGCATTGTATGACCCTGCTCCACAGCTATCTGATGAAGAAGCAGTGCTCTGAAAGCGAGTAATTCCAAATAAAACTGTTGCACTATAACCTGGTGTTGTGATTTTTAGTTTTTTTTTAAACTACATTCAGACCAGTTTTTCAAATCAAAACAATTCAAAGGGAAAGGGCCCTCTGGCAAGTGGGAGGCCTTAAAAATTGAGAACTAGAGTTCAAGGTCTTTACGTTCCTGTGAGAGTAAGGTTGGCAGTAATAGTGAACCCTGAATGACAAGAGACATTGAGGCAATGACCAGGAAAAAAAAGAGGCGTGGTTCAGGGGCAGACAGCTGGGATCAAGGGAGGTATGTAAGAATACAGGAGTTTGCTGAAGAAAGAAATCAGGAGGACAATAAGGGGGCACAAGATAGCCTTGCCTGAGAAGATGAGGGTGGATCCAAAGAGGTTCTTTAAGGATAGTAAAGGAAAAAGAATAACTAGAGAGAAAATAAGGCCACTCAAAGACCAAAGTAGATATGTATGTGTAGTACTGGAGGAGATGGGTGAGATTCTCAATGAATATTTTTCCTGTGTTTACCATGGAGAAGGACATGAAGACTTGGAAACTTGAGGAAGTTGGTAGTGGTGTCTTGGGCAAGTCCCTATCACAGTAGGGGCGTTGTTGGGTGTACTGTACCTTTATTGTCGTCCTGTTTTTCTTCCCCCCTCAGTCGAAAGAAAATGCTGAGAGGCACAGTATAGTTTTACCTCCTTCATATTTATTCCAGGCCTTGGAGGGAGAGAATGATCGCCCAAGTGCACAGAGACATGAGTTCACGGTCTTCTCTAGAACAGCAGTTTCTCAACGAACTATATAGTCATTTTACAGGGAAGAACATTCAGATAAGGCAACAAAAATATTAATTGGGTGACCGTTACAATCAATGAGTATCAATAGGCAGAGACTAAGCCCTTTACTGTTATACAATGAATGTACTTAACCTTGTTAACTGGATTCATACGTTGGATACTTTGCACCTTGTTAACTGATTTTACATACGGAATGCTACGTCATCTTGTTAAATGGCTCTACATCATGAATGCTTTTCCATCTTGTTAACCCATTACTCTTGCCTCTAGCACCCTGTTGTTAACTGCAAGTTCTTATCTGATCGGAGTCATGCTCAGCTAAATCTCTTGTTTCACAAAACTCAGAACTTAACTCTTTCCCTGCCTGCTTATACCCTATAGACATTCTCACTGTTGAGAGTGAATGCTGTTTTGCACTGAGAGCTTACAAGCACCTATTGTATGACTAGTTAGCAGTCTCAGTATACTGGAAAATTGAAAATATGTAACATTTGGCTGTGAAATGGATACTGGAGTTGGTTGCTGTTTGGTTAAATTTGCATTGTTGCTAAATCAATTTGAATTATGCCTCAGATACTAAAACCCAATTGAGTTTGAATTTATTGTTTTGCAAACATCAAGCAAATGAGACGATCCGATGTTGGGGGTATAAATAAAAGCGGGCATTTTGAAAATCAGACAGAGTAACTGCTATAGAGAGAGAGAAAGAGAGAGACCCAAAAGATTGAAATACTCTCTATCCAAGCTACCTTTATCATATGAAACACTTCACAGGAAAAAGAAAGAAGACAACTTAGGGAGATCTTCAGCCGGAAGAAGACAGCCCCTGTATGGTTTTGAAATTATGTAGATTTAATTTTAAAAAGTTGTTTTTCTTGGAACAGTATATTGTTATAGAGTTTGAGGTGGATAATAAGCAGTTAACAAAGAAATTTTATGGCCCAGGAACAGGTCCTTTTGGCTCAGGCTTGGAGGGCCGATCTAAATCCACTGTCTAAACCTATCGCCAAATTCCTAAGCATCTGCATCCCTCTGCTCCCTCACCTACTCATGCATCCATCCAGATGCACCTTAAATGAATCTAGTGTTTGCCTCTCCTGCCTCTGCTGGCAAAGCTTTCCAGACACCTACCACCCTCTCTGTAAAATATTTTTCACGTGTATCCCCTTTAAGCGTTTCACCTCTCACCTTGAATGCGTAACCTCTTGTTATTGAATCCCTCACCCTGGGAAAAAGCTTATCTCTATCCACCCTGTCTATACCCTTCATGATTTTGTAGACCTCAATCAGGTCTCCCCTCAATCTCCTTTTTTCTAATGAAAACAATCCTAATCTACTCAACCTCTCTCTTCATTGCTAGCACCTTCCATACCAGGCAGCATCCTTGTAAACCTTCTCTGCACCCTTTCCAAAGCGTCCACATCCTTCCGCTAATGTGGCGATCAGAACTGCACACAGTATTCTAAAATGCGACCAAATCAAAGTTTTGTACAATTTTAATATGACCTGTCATCTCTTATATTCAATACTACGTCCGATGAAGCCAGGCATACCATATGCCGCCTTGACTACTCTATCCATCTGTGCAGCCATCTGTTTCCTCTCTGCCCAACTCTCCAGTCTATCTATATTCTCCTGTATTCTTTTGACAGTCCTCTATGCTTTCTGCTACTCCACCAATCTTTGTGTCATTTGCAAACTTACTGATCAGACCAACAATGCCTCTTCCAGATCATTTATATATATCACAAACTACAGTGACTCCAACACTGATCCCTTTGGGACACCACTGGTCACCTTTCACCATTTTGAGAAACTCCCTTCAACAACTACTGTCTCCTGTTGCTCAACCACTTTATCCACCTAGCTAGAATACCCTGCACAACCATGTGCCTTCACTTTCTCTACAAGTTTACCATGGACAATCTTATCAAACCCGCCTTACTAAAGTCCATGTATGTAACATCTGCAGCCCTTCTTCATCTAGCAACTTGGTCACTCCCTCAAAGAAATCTATTAGGTTGGTACGCATGCTCTCCCCCACACAAAACCATGTTGCTTATCACTGATAAGCCCATTCTTTTCTAAATATAAATAGATTTTATCCCTCTGTACCTTCTCCTGCAACTTTCCCACCACTGACATCAGACTCAGTGGTCTGTAATTACCTGGAATATCCCTACTACCCTTGTACAGGGGGACAACATGAGCAACCCTCCAGTCCTCTGCCACTTCACCTGTGTTAAAGGATGCTACAAAGGATCTGTCAGGGCCCCAGCTATTTCCTCTGTTGCATCCCTCAATAACCTGGGATAGATCCCATCTGGTCCTGGGGATTTGTCTGCCTTAATATCCTGTAGCCTACCTAACACATCTTCCCTCCTTATGTTAACGTAATCCAGAGTAAACAAACTTCTATCTCTAATCTCAAATTTCATCGTGTCCCCCTCCTCAGTGAATACTGTTGCAAAGTGATGATTGAGAATCTCACCCATTTTCTCAGGTTTGGCACACAATCTTCCTTCCTTATCCTTTAGTGGACCAACCCTTTCTCTAGTTACCCTCTTGCTTCTTACATATGAATAAAAGGCCTTGGGATTCTCCTTAATTCTGCTCGCTAAAGTTATTTTAGTGATCCCTTTTAGTCTACTTGATTCCTCGTTTAATATTGGTCCTACTCTCCTGATATTCCTCCAAGTCCTGTTCTGTTCTTAGCTGCCTGGACCTTATGGTTCCCTTTTCTTCTTGGCGAGTCGCACGATTTCTCCTGTCAAACATTGAGAAAGGGGGCTTAGAGTTGTGAATTGTTGTTTAATGTTCATTTTTAGAGTTAAAGAATAAATTGAAGTTGTTGTCTTTAAATAGTAGAATTTGGGAGTTCTGTCACCCATTTTAACAGATTAAGACAAGGTGAGCTTTTTCTGGGTTTTCTGGGTGTTTGGTTCATAATTCTGCCATTTTGTAACACTATGAAGGTGGATAAATCTCTTGGTCCTAACCAGATATATCCAAGAGCACTGCAAGTGGCTAGATTTTTAAAAAAAAAAGTGGGGGCCCTAGTTGATATTTTGCATTATTGTTAGCCATAGGTGAGGTCATGCTCAACTGGAGTATAGCGACTGTTGTGTGCTTACTTAAGAAGGGTTGCAAAGAAAAGCCTGGGAACTATAGACCAGGAAGTCTAACATCTGTGGTAGGTAAGTTGGATGAAAAGATTAAGAGTTAAGGTACGCATGCATTTGAAAAGACCGGGTTTGATTAGGAGTAGTCCGCATGGATTTGTGTGTGGGAGATCAAAGACCTCTAATAAATTTGAGGGACATGAAGTGACCAGGAAGGTTGATGAGGGCAGGGTGGTAGACGTAGTCCGTATGGATTTCAGTATGGCTTTTGATAAGGTTTCACATGGTAGGCAGCTCCAGAAGGTTAGATTACATGGATTCCAGGGTGAGCTGGCAAATTGGATACAAAATTGGCTTGATCTTAGGAAGCAGAGGGTAATAGAGGAAGGATGCTTGTTAGACTGGAGACCTGTGACTAGTAGAGTGCCTAGGGTCAGTGCTGGCCCATTACTGTTTGTTATCTATATCAATGACTTGGATGATTAATAAGTTTGCAGATGACACTAAAATAACCTTTCTCTCTGTCCACGATACTGGCTATCAGAAATTGCAGCAGGTTCTTGATCAGCTGAGGAAGTTGGTTGAGAAATTGCAAATTGAGTTTAATAGATCAGCGCGGTGGCTCAGTGGTTAGTACTGTTGCCTCACAGTGCCAGTGACCCTGTTTCGATTCTAGCCTCGTGCCACTGTCTGTGTGGAGTTTGCACATTCTCCCCGTGTCTGTGTGGGTTTCCTCCCACAATCCAAATCTGCAGGTGAATTGGCAGTGCTAAATTGTCCATAGTGTTAGGTGCATTAATCAGGGGTAAATACAGGGAATGGGTCTGGGTAGGTTACTCTTCAGAGGGTCAGTGTGGACTTGGAGGGCCAAAAGGCCTGTTTCCACACTGTAGGTAATCTAATCTAATATCGATAAGTGTGAGGTCTTGCATATGGCAAAGTCCAAATCAAGGTAGAAGTTTCATGGTGAGTGGAGTTAAGACTTTAAGGAGTGTAGTGGAATAGGACCTTGGAGTTCAGGTTCACCAGTTCTCTGAAAGTGGGGTCACAGGTAGACAGGGCAGTGAGGAAGGCTTTTGGCACTGGCCTTCAGTCAGGGCACTGAGCATAGACATTGGGAAATTGTTACAGCTGTACAGACCATTGGTGTGGCTGCACTTAGAGTATTGTGTTCAGCAAGGTGACCAAAACTGTAGGAAGGATGTTATTAAACTGGAAAGAGTACAGAAGAAATTTACAAGGATGTTGCCAGGACTCAGTGGTCTAAGTTGTAGGGAGAGGTTGGACAAGCTAGGACCTCTTCCTTTAGATCGTAGGAGAATGAGGGGAGATCTTATAGAGGTGTATAAGATCATGGGTGGCATTGATAGGGTGAATATTTTTCTCAGGGTTGGGAAATTGAGGACTAGAGGGCATCAGTTTAAGGTTGGAGGAGAAAGAAAATAAAAAGGAACCTGAGGGGCAACCTTTTACAGAGTAAAAGGAATGAGCTTTCAGCGGTTGAGGTTGGTACATTGATAACATTTAAAAGGCATATACAAATACATGTATAGGAAAGGAGTAGAAGTGCAGGGAAATTTGGTTCTAGTGGATAGACATTTTGGCCAGCATGGACCAGTTTGGGCCAAAGGGCCTGTCTCCGTGGTCAGGACTCATGACAGTCATAGGAGTCGTATAGCATGGAAACAAGCCCTTTTGGTCTTCCTTGTCCTTGCTGAACAAAATTCCAACCTAAACTAGTCCGACCTGCCAATCCTGGTCCATATCTCTTGAAACCTTTACTATTCATGTACTTATCCAAATGTGTTTTAAATATTGTAACTATACCTGCATCTATCACTTTCTCAGGATGATCATTCCACATGCGAACCACTCTTTTTTGTGTTTTTCTAAAAAAAAAGCCCCTTGTGTCTTTTTTTTTTGTATTGTTCTTCTCCCACCTTTAAATTTTGTCTTGTAATCCTTCCTTCCATCCGAGGGAAAAGGCACCTACCATGAAGCCTGTCTATACTTATGACCCGAGTGTCACCTCTCAACCTCCTCCGCTCCAGTGAAAAAAGTCCTAACCTATACAGCCTTTCTTTATGACTCGAGCTTTTCATGTCTGACAACAATCTGGTACATTTCTTCTGAACCCTCTCCAGCTTAATAACATTCTTCATATAACAAGACATCAAGAACTGGACACAGTATTCAAGACGAGGCCTCACCAACATCTAGTACAACCTCAACATGACTTCCCAACTCCTGTTCTCAAAGGACTGAGCAATTAAGGCAAGCGTGCTAAATGCCTCTTTAATCATTCCCTCTATACGTGACAGAAACTTCAAAGAATTATTTACCTGAACTCCTAGGTCCCTCTGGTCTATAACACTACCCAAGGCCTTACCATTAATTGTATAAGTCCTGTCCCTGTTGTACAAAAATGTAATACCTCGCATTTATCCAGATTGAATTCCACCTGCTGTTTTTCAGCCCAATGACCTATTTGCTGGAAATGTGTTGCTGGAAAAGCGCAGCAGGTCAGGCACCATCCAGGGAACAGGAGAATCGACATTTCGGGCATAAGCCCTTCTTCAGGAATGGGGAAAGTTTGTCCAGCAGGCTAAGATAAAAGGTAGGGAGGAGGGACTTGGGGGAGGGGCGTCGGAAATGTGATAGGTGGAAAGAGGTCAAGGTGAGGGTGATGGGTCAGACTGGGGTGGGGGCGGAGAGGTCGGGAAGAAGATCTCAGGTTAGGAAGGCAGTGCTGAATTTGGTGGATTTGACTGAGACAGGGTGGGGGGAGGGGAAATAAGGAAACTGGTGAAATCCGAGTTCATCCCTTGTGGTTGGAGGGTTCCTAGCCGGAAGATGAGGCGTTCTTCCTCCAACCGTCGTTTTGTTGTGGTCTGACGATGGAGGAGTCCAAAGACCTGCATATCCTTGGTGGAGTGGGAGGGGGAATTGAAATGTTGAGCTACAGGGTGGTTGGGTTGGTTGGTCCGGGTGTCCCAGAGGTGTTCTCTGAAACGCTCCGCAAGTAGCCGGCCTGTCTCCCCAATATAGAGGAGGCCACATCGGGTGCAGAGGATGCAATAGATGATATGTGTGGAGGTGCAGGTGAATCTGTGGCGGATATGGAAGTTTCCTTTGGGGCCTTGGAGGGAGGTGAGGGGGGAGGTGTGGGCGCAAGTCTTGCACCTCCTGCGGTTGCAGGGGAAGGTGCCGAGAGTGAAGGTTGGGTTGGTGGGGGGTGTGGATCTGACGAGGGAGTCACGGAGGGAGTGGTCTTTACGGAATGCTGATCGGGGAGGGGAGGGAAATATATCCTTGGTGGTGGGGTCAGTTTGGAGGTAGCGGAAATGACGGCGGATGATGCGCTGTACATGGAGATTGGTGGGGTGGTAGGTGAGGACCAGTGGGGTTCTGTCCTGGTGGCGGTTGGAGGGGTGGGGTTCAAGGGCGGAGGAGCGGGAAGTGGAAGAGATGCGGTGGAGGGCATCGTCGACCACGTCGGGGGGGAAATTGCGGTCCTTGAAGAAGGAGGCCATCTGGGTTGTGCGTTTTTGGAACTGGTCCTCCTGGGAGCAGATGCGGCGGAGTCGAAGGAATTGGGAGAATGGGATGGCGTTTTTACAGGGGGCAGGATGGGAGGAGGTGTAGTCCAGGTAGCTGTGGGAGTCGGTCGGTTTGTAGTAGATGTCCGTGTTGATTCGGTCGCCTGAGATAGAAATAGAAAGGTCGAGGAAGGGGAGGGAGGAATCTGAGACTGTCCAGGTGAATTTGAGGTCGGGGTGGAAGGTGTTGGTGAAGTGGATGAACTGTTCAACTTCCTCGTGGGAGCACGAGGCGGTGCCGATACAGTCATCGATGTAGCGGAGGAAAAGGTGGGGGGTGGGGCCAGTGTAGTTGCGGAAGATGGATTGTTCCACATATCCTATGAAGAGGCAGGCATAGCTGGGGCCCATGCGGGTGCCCATGGCTACTCCTTTCGTTTGGAGGAAGTGGGAGGATTGGAAAGAGAAGTTGTTCAGGGTGAGGACCAGTTCAGTCAGTGACCTATTTGATCAAGATTCTTTGTAATCTTCGAAAATGTTCTTCACTGTCTACTATGCCACCAATTTTGGTGTCATCTGCAAACTTAGTAACCATGCCTTCTATATTCTCATCCAGATCAATTACGTAAATGACAAATAAAGACCCCAGAACCAATGCCTGGGTCACTACTGGTAGTAGGCCTCCAGGTTGAAAAATAACCCTCCACCACTTTTTTTTTGTCTCCTGCTGTTAAGCCAAATGTGAATCCAATTGGCAAACTCTCTTTGAATCCCATGTGACATAAATTGATTGACTTGTATACCATGCAGAACCTTGTCAAAGGCTTTACTAAAGGCCAAGTACAATGTCTACTGGTCTGCTCTCATCAATCTTTTTTGTAACTTCCTCCAAAAACTCAGTCAAGTTTGTGCGAAACTATTTTTCTCCCACAAAACCAGGCTAATGATCCCCTATCAATTTTTGCCTCTCTAAATGTTTATGAATCCTACCTTTCATAAAAATCACCTCCAACAATTTACCCACAACCAAAGTCAGACTCGGCTTCCAATTGTATGAAGTACTGCTTCCTGACACAACCCCTGAATTATTTGGCTTTAATTTTAAGGTTTTGTCTGTTTCTTTTGTTCTGGACTTGCTGAGCATGCAGCAATCATTTTGCAGTCTAGATAATTTCTAATCAACCTGTTCAGAATATTACATAGCTCTGGACAGGTGGGATTAACCCAGACCTCCTAACCCTACCACTACATGAGGCCAGTTTTGCACTCTTGTCTTTCCAAACCTTTTAATCGTCTTAAACAAGCTTACTGCTTGATTTTCTATCACCAGGGAATATAAATCTGGTCCATGTAACGTTTCTTTCCAATTGAACCATTTAATCCCATCATTCAGATCAGTCTATGCTGCACCACCTTCAAAGCTAATATGTCTTTCTTGAAACCAGATCACAACGTTACAGATGTGGTCTGACTACTGTAATATAATTTCTAACCCTTTTTTATTTCAGCCTCCTGAGGTGAAGGCCAACATTTAATTTTAAGTTGGTTTATTGTTCCCAGTCAAAACTTTAGTGTTCCAATATATCTTTAAATTCCAAGTAGATGACCTCACACGTCCCCGCATTAAACTGGTCTGCCTCATATTATGTTACTTGCAAATTGGATCAGTGTTTTTGTTATATCTAACTATTTGCCCAAGTCTTTGCCTCTGAGATGCATTGAATAATGTTGTTTCAGTTCTAATGGCCATATTGTATGATACTAATTAGGTACTGTGGGATTCTCTTTTCTTTTTACTACAGTGAAGATCACGTGTGTTGTGTATGCCCTGTTGCATGCCTTTAAACTTTTACTCAATATATGCCTTTGAACTACTTGTGTTTCCTTAGTAGACATCGTGATGATGTAGATATTGGATAAAGGGAGATAAGGGAGAGCTGTAAATTATCTTTTAGATTATAGAGCAAAGAAAAGGATCTTCTGTAAAAAGTAGCAATTGATTCAACTAGAAATAACTTATAGGGAAATATAAGTGTTTCAACTGAACGTTTTTAAGAGGCATAGAGTCACCCAGCACATAAACAGGCCCTTTTGTTCACCATGTCTATGGTAACCAACAAACACTAAACTATACTTTGTCATTTACCTGCACTTGGTCCATAGCTTACTCTGAGGAGAAAGTGAGGTCTGCAGATGCTGGAGATCAGAGCTGAAAATGTGTTGCTGGAAAAGCGCAGCAGGTCAGTCAGCATCCAGGGAACAGGAGAATCGACGATTCGGGCATAAGCCCTTCTTCAGGAATGAGGAAAGTTTGTCCAGCAGGCTAAGATAAATGTAGGGAGGAGGGACTTGGGGGAGGGGCGTCGGAAATGTGATAGGTCAAGGTGAGGGTGATAGGTCAGACTGGGGTTGGGGCGGAGAGGTCGGGAAGAAGATTGCAGGTTAGGAAGGCGGTGCTGAATTCGATGGATTAGACTGAGACAAGGTGGGGGGAGGGGAAATGAGGAAACTGGTGAAATCCAAGTTCATCCCTTATGGTTGGAGGGTTCCTAGGCGGATGATGAGGTGCTCTTCCTCCAACCGTCGTTTTGTTGTGGTCTAGCGATGGAGGAGTCCAAAGACCTGCATATCCTTGGTGGAGTGGGAGGGGGAATTGAAATGTTGAGCCACAGGGTGGTTGGGTTGGTTGGTCCGGGTGTCCCAGAGGTGTTCTCTGAAACGCTCCGCAAGTAGCCGGCCTGTCTCCCCAATATAGAGGAGGCCACATCGGGTGCAGAGGATGCAATAGATGATGTGTGTGGAGGTGCAGGTGAATCTGTGGCGGATATGGAAGTTTCCTTTGGGGCCTTGGAGGGTGGTGATGGGGGAGGTGTGGGCGCAAGTCTTGCACCTCCTGCGGTTGCAGGGGAAGGTGCCGGGAGTGAAGGTTGGGTTGGTGGGGGGTGTGGATCTGACGAGGGAGTCACGGAGGGAGTGATCTTTACGGAATGCTGATAGGGGAGGGGAGGGAAATATATCCTTGGTGGTGGGGTCAGTTTGGAGTAGCGGAAATGACGGCGGATGATGTGCTGTACATGGAGATTGGTGGGGTGGTAGGTGAGGACCAGTGGGGTTCTGTCCTGGTGGCGTTTGGAGGGGCGGGGCTCAAAGGCGGAGGAGCGGGAAGTGGAAGAGATGCGGTGGAGGGCATCGTCGACCACGTCGGGGGGGAAATTGCGGTCCTTGAAGAAGGAGGCCATCTGGGTTGTGCATTTTTGGAACTGATCCTCCTGGGAGCAGATGCGGCGGAGTCGAAGGAATTGGGAGAATGGGATGGCATTTTTACAGGGGGCAGGATGGGAGGAGGTGTAGTCCAGGGAGCTGTGGGAGTCGGTCGGTTTGTAGTAGATGTCCGTGTTGATTCGGTCGCCTGAGATAGAAATAGAAAGGTCGAGGAAGGGGAGGGAGGAATCTGAGACTGTCCAGGTGAATTTGAGGTCGGGGTGGAAGGTGTTGGTGATGTGGATGAACTGTTCAACCACCTCGTGGGAGCACGAGGCGGCGCCGATACAGTCATCGATGTAGTGGAGGAAAAGGTGGGGGGTGGGGCCAGTGTAGTTGCGGAAGATGGATTGTTCCACATATCCTACGAAGAGGCAGGCATAGCTGGGGCCCATGCGGGTGCCCATGGCTACTCCTTTCGTTTGGAGGAAGTGGGAGGATTGGAAAGAGAAGTTGTTCAGGGTGAGGACCAGTTCAGTCAGTCGAAGGAGGGTGTCAGTGGAAGGGTACTGGTCGGTACGGCGGGAAAGAAAGAAGCGGAGGGCTTTGAGTCCTTCGTGATGGGGGATGGAGGTGTACAGGGACTGGATGTCCATGGTGAAAATAAGGCGCTGGGGACCGGGGAAGCGAAAATCATGGAGCAGGTGGAGGGCATGGGTGGTGTCCCGAACGTAGGTGGGGAGTTCTTGGACTAAGGGGGACAGGACGGTGTCAAGGTATGCGGAGATGAGTTCGGTGGGGCAGGAGCAGGCGGAGACAATGGCTCGGCCGTGGCAGTCAGGTTTGTGGATTTTGGGCAGGAGGTAGAAACGGGCGGTGCGGGGTTGTGGGACTATGAGGTTGGAGGCGGTGGATGGGAGATCCCCCGAGGTGATGAGGTTACGACGGTCTGGGAGAGGGGTGGGGGAGTTCAGGTGGCGGTTAATATTGCGGCGGCAGTTGGCTATGAAGAGGTCGAGGGCAGGTAGGAGGCCAGCACGGGGTGTCCAGGTGGATGGGGTCCATAGCTTACTCTGTCCTTGCAGTTTAAATGCTTGTCCAGATGCTTCTTGAGTATTGCCAGAATACTTGCCTCCATCACCCATAGCACATTGATTAGTTCTACCACCCTCTGAGTGGGATAAAGTTGTCCTCTGATCCCATGTAAATGATTTACCCCTCTCCTTAAAGTTATACCCTCTGGTCTTAGATACGTCTGCCATGTGGAAAAGATTCTTATTATCTATCCTATTTATGCCTCTCATAAATTTCTATAGCCCAGTTGGATTCCCCCCTCAGCCTCCTCTGCTCTGTCTCTCTCACTCTGTCTGTCTCTCACATAATGTGGTCACCACAACAGCACACTGTATTCCATCTGTGGCTGGACCAGTGTTCTATAAAATTGCAGCAAGACATCACTGCTCCTATATATCATGCTCCAGCTAATGAAGGCGAACTGTAATTTGTGGTTTGGCCATACATTAGACAAGGAAACAAATTTATTCCCACCTTTTACTAAAAATGTCCATGTGTCCCCAAACCCAACAACCAGTTTCACTCTCCACAAGGTATATACCTCTCTCTTACAATTCTATTCCCTGATTGGAAAGATGCAGTGCTGGCTCCCTATTACAGACACAAACCCACCTTTTAAAGGAAACTTCCTAACCTTCAGTTGAAATGTCATTTCTTTGGTTCATAATGCATGCATGACACTCACTCCTCACTTCTTTTGCCTTGTTGCTCCCTCCTTCTCAGTTTGTCAACCTCATAATGTGCTTACAGCCAATCTTTCTTTCTAGGTTTGTGTGGAGGTAGTTCTTCAGGCAAAACCACAGTGGCTAACAAGATCATTGAAGCTTTAGATGTTCCTTGGGTGGTGCTGCTTTCTATGGATTCCTTCTATAAGGTAGCGTAACTTTGCTTCCAATGGTTTATATTGAATATGCTCTATGTAATTATTAAAGCTTTGAAATTTTAATGTGGGATATTATAATCATTAAATATTTTGCTTTGCTATTTTTATGCTGATGTAAATGTCTTCAGTGAAATGACAAATAGAAGAGTGAAAATTCCACATTTTGTGACAAAAATCGATTGCCTTCAATGGACATCTCGTTTTTCCATCTTAGTTTCTGCATTTTCCTAGATCTAAAATTGTTAGTGTCAGAATTTTCGAATTAAGCCACACTGCTGCATTGATAACTTTCTGCAGTAGCCAATCCAAGTCATTAGTTGTGTCTAAATGTAGTTGGTTGATCACTTCTTATATGGTGTGCTTGCATCCCTGACATATTCCAGAACCTTTGAATAGGAGAGGAAAGTGAGTTATTGATGTAGGTCAATTCGGTCTGCAATAAAAGCAATGTTAGCTTGTTCAGGCCTTTTTGACTGAATTCAAAAACCTCTACCTATTGCTTATAAAGGGAGAAGAATATCTTGAGACTGCTATGCCTACTCCCTGCTGAATGAAACTACAGGATGAGATCCTCCTTCATTTTATATGCAGCACGGAGACACTTTGCAGCCATTCACCTCAATGGGAGTCCTTATAATCTCGGTCTATAGCCTGCTTCCACACTACTGAAGTTCTACTAATTTTCTATTGCAAATAGCCAAGGAATAAGCGTTGGAGAGATACTAACGAGAGAAAGCAGAGCTGCAAGGAAATATCCCGTAAGCAAAGAGCATATGAACAGAGCGCAGGGCTTGGGCCTACACTTATCTGGGGGAGAGAGAGAGAGTACCGAGCTACTCGTGCTGCTACAGCTCTGGAACACTGGGTTTACAAACAAAAAAGTATAATTTTGGATATTGTGACGATCATGCTTCTTTAGAAGAATGTAATGAGAGACAAGTTTGCGGGACCACAGTTGCCTCAGCTGTACAGGTGGGATTTGGGATGGGAGAGTGAAGAACACTGGATTTACAATAATGGTAGATTTGATAGGAAACCAGTGGGCATTTGTGGCTATAAATGTGACTCAACAATAGCATGTTGCCTCACTGGTGCCAAGCTCAGAGATATTATAAATTGGCTGCAGAACATTTTTTTATGGGAGAGTCAAGAGTGAGTGGCAACTTAGGTACAAAAGAGGGATGAGATCCTGAATATAGAATTTAAGGAGCTAGTTAACACAGAGGCAGAATCACTCCGGCAGTTATCTCCACTTTCCTGCCTTTTCATTATAACATTGATTCCCTCATGGGGAGGAAACCAGAGTTAATGTTTTGAGCCCCATGATCCTTTGCAAGAACAGAGGTTTTTCTAGCACTACATTTTTTTTGTTTCAAATTTTCAACATCCATAGTTCTTTTGTTTTATTTTCTCTTTGATTCGAGGCTGAGAGACAGATTTTAATAACCAAGCCTCCACAGCGCTCTGCATTTAAGAATTCCACAATTCACTACCCTCCTGAGAAAAGAAATTCTTCCTTTTAAAGGGCCTTATTTGTAGATCATGCCTTCTTGTCCTAGACTTTCCCACAAGGGAAAGTCATTTCTCTGGATACACATTCTCCAAATCCCCTTAACAATTTTGTATGTTGCAATAAAGTTGACTCTTGTACTCATTGGAATTCAGAAGAACAGTGAATGTACATTTTCTTTAAGTCAAAAATACCCACAGGACAAGTGAAGGAGGCATGACTAGGAGGAAGTTGATCGAGTTGTATGCTTGAGGATTGGGAGAATTTTAGAATGCAGCAACAAAGAACATGAAGTTGTTAAGGAGAAAGAACAGAATGAGTGTAAAATAGCAAGAAATGGCTTGTGAAATCATCTTTTTTTTTAGATTAGATTAGATTACTTACAGTGTGGAAACAGGCCCTTCGGCCCAACAAGTCCACACCGCCCCGCCGAAGCGCAACCCACCCATACCCCTGCATTTACCCCTTATCTAACACTACGGGCAATTTAGCCTGGCCAATTCACCTGACCTGCACATCTTTGGACTGTGGGAGGAAACCGGAGCACCCGGAGGAAACCCACGCAGACACTGGGAGAACGTGCAAACTCCACACAGTCAGTCGCCTGAGACGGGAATTGAACCCAGGTCTCTGGCGCTGCGAGGCAGCAGTGCTAACCACTGTGCCACCGTGCCGCCCCAGTATTCACAAAGCAAGACTAGTGCAGCCAAATGTGAACCCATTACAGGCAGAGACAGGAGAATTTCTAATAAGAAATAAACTTACCTTGGGGTTCAGCGGTCTTCATTTCTTTGGTAATTGAAGTGGAAGGAGTGACAGCGAGGACCAGAGGCCTGACAGGAAGGCAAAGTTTAAAGTATATAAACTTACCTCATGTATAGGCAGAGTGCATGCTGAGCAGGAGCAGACACGAGATTGCTGGTAAGTGTGACTTTATATTTGGGCAGTTGCTTTACCCAAAACACTACTCGGGTAGTGTCTCCCACCCATTGTCCTCCTCTAACCAAAAAAAGGTTTCTGTGTGCTGGATTGGTAAGTGTACTAGTTTTTTTTTTTATTTTTTAGCTGTCTCATTGGGAATTTTGAATAGTGGCAATGGAGGTTAGGGCAGTTGAATGTTCCTCCTGCAGAATGTGGGAGGTAAGGCTCATCACTCGTGTCCCTGCTGACCGCATCCGTGGGAAATGCACACAACTCCAGCTCCTCAAAAACCGCATTAGGGAACTGGAGCTGAAGCTGGATGAACTTCAGATCATTTGGGAGGCAGAGGGCTCTGGTACAAGAAGGTAGTAGATGGGTTACCATAGAAGGATGGAAAAGGAACTGGCAGGCAGTGCTGCGATCCCCTGTGGCCGTTCCTCTCAAAAACAAGTATATCATTTTAGATACTGTTGGGGGTTGTGGGTGGGGGAAATGAGTTACCAGGACTAAGCAATGGGGAACAGGTCTCTGGCACAGAGTCTGTCCCTGTTGCTCAGAAGGGGAGAGGGAAGAGGAGCAGAGCATTAGTCATTGGAGACTCCATAGTTAGCGGGACAGATAGAAGAAGGTTCTGTGGGAACGACAGAGACTCACGGTTGATGTATTGCCTCCCAGGTGCCAGGGTTCATGATGGCTCTGATCGTGTTTTTGGGATCCTTGAGGGGAGGGGGAGCAGCCCCAAGTTGTGGTCCACATAGGCACTAATGACATAGGTAGGAAGAGAGATGGGATTGAAGGCAGAAATTCAAGGAGCTAGAGTGGAAGCTTGGAGCTAGGACAAACACAGTTGTTATCTTTAGTTTATTGCACCTGCTAGTGAGGCGAGAAAAAAAGAGGAGAGAGGAGTTGAACACTTGGCGAGTTTGAGAAGATTTGTAGCTCAGGTTGAGGTTCTGGATGTAGGTTCGCCCGGAGGCCCACTGAAGATGTTACCTAGTAGGGTGACAAAACTTCTGGAAATGAACCTTCCAGCTGAGTGAGCAAACCTGCATCCAGTTGAACATGTAGCTGCAGGGATGGTGCAGAAGTGAGGGTGTTGGATTCTTGGATAACTGGGGCTGTTTCTGGGATAGATGGGACCTCTATAAATGGGATGGTCTTCACCTGAACCAGAGGGGTGCCAGTATCCTAGGGGAGAAATTTGTTAAAGCTCTCCGGATGGGTTTAAACTAATTCAGCAGGGGGATGGGAACCCAAATTGTAGTTAAAATATACAGGAGGCTGAGAGTAGTGAGGTCTCAAATGGGATTTCAAGGTCACATGAGGGCAGTGGCAACCAGAAAGTTGGTTTGAAATATATCTATTTCAACGCCAGGAGCATCTGGAATAAGCTGGGTGAACTTGCAGCATGGGTTGGTACCTGGGATTTCGATGTTATGGATAGGGCAGGAATGGGATTGGTTGTTGCAGGTTCCAGGATTTAGATGTTTCAGTAAGAACAGAAGATGGTAAAAGGTTGGGGGGGGTTGAGGAATGGGTAGGTGGAATGCGACAGTGCCATTGTTAGTCAAGGACAGTGTTATGGTTGCAGAAAAGACATTTGAGGCCTCGATGGCTGAGGTTAGAAACAGGAAAGGAGGGTCACCCTGTTGGGAGTTTTTCATTGGCCTCCAAATAGTTCCAGAGATGTAGAGGAAAGGATAGCAAAGATGATTCTGGAAAGGAGCAATAGCAACAGGGTAGTTGTTATGGGGCACTTTAACTTTGCAACTATTGACTGGAAATACGATAGTTCAAGTACTTTAGATGGGTCAATTTTTGTCGAATGTGTGCAGGAGGATTTCCTGACAGGCCAACTAGGGGCGAGGCCACATTGGATTTGGTATTGAGTAATGAACCCGGCCAGGTGTTGGATTTCCAGGTGAGGAGTTTGGTGATAATTCGGTTATGTTTACTTTAGCAATGGAAAGTGGTAGGTGTATATAATGCAGGCCAAGAGTTATAGATGGGGTAAAAGCAATTATGATGCGATTGTGCAGGATTTAGGATGCATAGAATGGGGAAGAAACTGCAGAGGATGGGTGCAATTGAAATGTGGAGCTTTATTCAAGGAATAGCTACTGCAGGTCATTGAAGAGTATGTACCTGTCGGGCAAGGAGGATGTTGTCGAACGCAGGAGCTATGGCTTACTAAGGAACTTGAATCTCTTGTCAAGATGAAGAAGGTCGTTGGCGGATAGGATCAAGGAAAACCCTAAGGCTTTTTATAGGTATATCAGGAATAAAAGAATGACGAGAGTAAGATTAGAGCCAGTCAAAGACAGTAGTGGGAAGTTGTGCATGGAGTCAGTGGAGATAAGGGAAACGCTAAATGAATTTTTTTTTTCCTCATTATTCACACTGGAAAAAAGTGTTGCCTAGGAGAATACTGAGATACAGGCTACTAGACTTTGTGGGCGGCACGGTGGCACAGTGGTTAGCACTGCTGCCTCACAGCGCTAGAGATCCGGGTTCAATTCCCGACTCAGGCGACTGACTGTGTGGAGTTTGCACATTCTCCCCGTGTCTGCGTGGGTTTCCTCCGGGTGCTCCGGTTTCCTCCCACAGTCACAAAGATGTGCGGGTTAGGTGAATTGGCCATGCTAAATTGCTCGTAGTGTTAGGTTAAAAGGGGTAAATGTAGGGGTATGGGTGGGTTGCGCTTCGGCGGGTCGGTGTGGACTTGTTGGGCCGAAGGGCCTGTTTCCACACTGTAAGTAATCTAATCTAATCATGGGATTGCAGTTCACACGGAGGTATTAGCAATTCTAGAAAGCGTGAAAATATATTAAGTCCCCTGGGATGTGATTTACCCTCTGATTCTCTGGGAAGGCAGGGAGAAGATTGCAGAGCCTTTGGCTTTGATATTTTTGTCGTCATTGTCTACAAGAATAATGCCAGAAGACTGGAGGATAGCAAATGTTGTTCCCTTGTTCAGGAAGGGGAATAGAGACAGTCCGGGTACTTAAAGGCCAGGGAGCTTTACTTTTGGTTTTGTGTAAAGTGTTGGAAAAGGTTATAAGAGATATAGGATTTATAATCATCTAGAAAGGAATAAGTTGATTAGGGATAATCAATATGGTTTTGTGAAGTGTGAGTTGTGCTTCACAAACCTTTGGATATTCTTTGAGAAGGTGACCGAACAGGTGGATAGCGGTTGATGTGGTGTATATGGATTTCAGTAAGGTGTTTGATAAAGTTCCCCATGGTAGACTATTGCACAAAATATGGAGGCATGGGATTGAGGGTACTTTATCAGTTTGGATCAAAAATTGGCTAGCTGAAAGAACACAGGGTGGTGGTTAATGGGAAATGATCATCCTGGAGTTCAGTTACTAATAGTGTAGAACATAGAACATAGAACAATACAGCACAGAACAGGCCCTTCGGCCCACGATGTTGTGCCGAACTTCTAACCTAGATTAAGTACCCATCCATGTACCTATCCAAATGCCGCTTAAAGGTCGCCAATGATTCCGACTCTACCACTCCCACGGGCAGCGCATTCCATGCCCCCACCACTCTCTGGGTAAAGAACCCACCCCTGACATCTTCCCTATACCTTCCACCCTTCACCTTAAATTTATGTCCCCTTGTAACACTCTGTTGTACCCGGGGAAAAAGTTTCTGACTGTCTACTCTATCTATTCCTCTGATCATCTTATAAACTTCTATCAAGTCACCCCTCATCCTTCGCCGTTCCAACGAGAAAAGGCCGAGAACTCTCAACCTATCCTCGTACGACTTCCTCTCCATTCCAGGCAACATCCTGGTAAATCTTCTCTGCACCCTCTCCAAAGCTTCCACATCTTTCCTAAAGTGAGGTGACCAGAAGTGCACACAGTACTCCAACTGTGGCCTAACCAAAGTCCTGTACAGCTGCAACATCACTTCACGACTCTTGAATTCAATCCCTCTGCTAATGAACGATAATACTCCATAGGCCTTCTTACAAACTCTATCCACCTGAGTGGCAACCTTCAAAGATCTATGTACATAGACCCCAAGATCCCTCTGTTCCTCCACCTGACTAAGAACCCTACCATTAACCCTGTATTCCGCATTCTTATTTGTTCTTCCAAAATGGACAACCTCACACTTGGCAGGGTTGAACTCCATCTGCCACTCCTCAGCCCAGCTCTGCATCATATCTAAGTCCCTCTGCAGCCGACAACAGCCCTCCTCACTGTCCACAACTCCACCTATCTTCGTATCATCTGCAAATTTACTGACCCACCCTTCGACTCCCTCATCTAAGTCATTAATAAAAATTACAAACAGCAGAGGACCCAGAACTGATCCCTGCGGAACTCCACTTGTAACTGGGCTCCAGGCTGAATATTTACCATCTACCACCACTCTCTGCCTTCGACCGGTTAGCCAGTTTTCTATCCAATTGGCCAAATTTCCCTCTATCCCATGCCTCCTGACTTTCCGCATAAGCCTACCATGGGGAACCTTATCAAATGCCTTACTAAAATCCATGTACACTACATCCACTGCTCTTCCCTCATCCACATGCTTGGTCACCTCCTCGAAGAATTCAATAAGACTTGTAAGGCAAGACCTACCCTTCACAAATCCGTGCTGGCTGTCCCTAATCAAGCAGTGTCTTTCCAGATACTCATAAATCCTATCCCTCAGTACCCTTTCCATTACTTTGCCTACCACAGAAGTAAGACTAACAGGCCTGTAATTCCCGGGGTTATCCCTATTCCCTTTTTTGAACAGGGGCACAACATTCACTACTCTCCAGTCCCCTGGTACCACCCCCGTTGCCAGTGAAGACGAGAAGATCATTGCCAACGGTACTGCAATTTCCTCTCTTGCTTCCCACATAATCCTAGGATATATCCCGTCAGGCCCGGGGGATTTGTCTATCCTCAAGTTGTTCAAAATGTCCAACACATCTTCCTTCCTAACAGGTATCTCTTCTAGCTTACCAGTCCATTTCACACTCTCCTCTTCTAGTGTACCACAGGATCTGTTTTGGGGCCACTGCTGTTTGTCCTTTTTTTATAAATGACCTGGATGAGGGCATAGAAAGATTGGTTATTAAATTTGCGGATGACACAAAGGTTGGTAGAGTTGTGGATAGTGCCAAAGAATGTTGCAGGTGACAGAGGGACATCGATAAGCTGCAGAGCTGGGCTGAGAGGTGGCAAATGGAGTTTAATGTGGAAAAGTGTGAAGTGATTCACTTTGGAAGGGGCAAAAGTAATGCAGAGTACCTGTACTGGACTAATGGTACAATTCTTGGTAGTGTAGATGAACAGAGGGATCTCTGTGTCCATGTACATGGGTCCCTGAAAGTTGCCATTCAGGTTGACAAGGTTGTTAAGAAGGCATACGGTGTGTTAGCTTTTATTAGTAGAGGGATTGATGTTTGGAACCATGGGGTTATGCTGCAGCTGTACAAAACTCTGTGTGGCAGCACTTAACGTATTGTGTATATCTCTGGTCACTGCATTATAGGAAGGATGTGGAAGCTTTGAAGAGGGTTCAGAGGAGATTTACCAGGATGTTGCCTGGAATGGAGGATGGTCTTATGAGGAAAGGCTGAGGCATTTGAGGCTTTTTTTTGTGTGAGAAGAAGGTTGACAGTGACTTAATTGAGACATATTTATGATGATCAGAGTGTTAGGGTGGACAGTGAGAGCCTTTTTCTTCAGATGGTGATGTCAGCACGAGGGGGCATAGTTTTAAATTGAGTCGTGATAGATATAGGAGAAAGTGAGGTCTGCAGATGCTGGAGATCAGAGCTGGAAATGTGTTGCTGGAAAAGCGCAGCAGGTCAGGCAGAATCCAGGGAACAGGAGAATCGACGTTTCGGGCATAAGCCCTTCTTCAGAAATGGGGAAAGTTTGTCCAGCAGGCTAAGATAAAAGGTAGGGAGGAGGGACTTGGGGGAGGGGCATCGGAAATGTGATAGGTGGAAAGAGGTCAAGGTGAGGGTAATAGGTCAGACTGGGGTGGGGCGGAGAGGTCGGGAAGAAGATTGCAGGTTAGGAAGGCGGTGCTGAATTTGATGGATTTGACTGAGACAGGGTAGGGGGAGGGGAAATGAGGAAACTGGTGAAATCCGAGTTCATCCCTTGTGGTTGGAGGGTTCCTAGCCGGAAGATGAGGCGTTCTTCCTCCAACCGTCGTTTTGTTGTGGTCTGACGATGGAGGAGTCCAAAGACCTGCATATCCTTGGTGGAGTGGGAGGGGGAATTGAAATGTTGAGCTACAGAGTGGTTGGGTTGGTTGGTCCGGGTATCCCAGAGGTGTTTTCTGAAACGCTCCGCAAGTAGCCGGCCTGTCTCCCCAATATAGAGGAGGCCACATCGGGTGCAGAGGATGCAATAGATGATATGTGTGGAGGTGCAGGTGAATCTGTGGCGGATATGGAAGTTTCCTTTGGGGCCTTGGATGGAGGTGAGGGGGGAGGTGTGGGCGCAAGTCTTGCACCTCCTGCGGTTGCAGGGGAAGGTGCCGGGAGTGGAGGTTGGGTTGGTGGGGGGTGTGGATCTGACGAGGGAGTCACGGAGGGAGTGGTCTTTACGGAATGCTGATAGGGGAGGGGAGGGAAATATATCCTTGGTGGTGGGGTCCGTTTGGAGGTAGCGGAAATGACGGCGGATGATGCGCTGTACATGGAGATTGGTGGGGTGGTAGGTGAGGACCAGTGGGGTTCTGTCCTGGTGGCGGTTGGAGGGGTGGGGTTCAAGGGCGGAGGAGCGGGAAGTGGAAGAGATGCGGTGGAGGGCATCGTCGACCACGTCGGGGGGGAAATTGCGGTCCTTGAAGAAGGAGGCCATCTGGGTTGTGCGTTTTTGGAACTGGTCCTCCTGGGAGCAGATGCGGCGGAGTCTAAGGAATTGGGAGAATGGGATGGCGTTTTTACAGGGGGCAGGATGGGAGGAGGTGTAGTCCAGGGAGCTGTGGGAGTCGGTCGGTTTGGAGTAGATGTCCATGTTGATTCGGTCGCCTGAGATAGAAATAGAAAGGTCGAGGAAGGGGAGGGAGGAATCTGAGACTGTCCAGGTGAATTTGAGGTCGGGGTGGAAGGTGTTGGTGAAGTGGATGAACTGTTCAACTTCCTCGTGGGAGCACGAGGCGGCGCCGATACAGTCATCGATATAGCGGAGGAAAAGGTGTGGGGTGGGGCCAGTGTAGTTGCGGAAGATGGATTGTTCCACATTTCCTACGAAGAGGAAGTGGGAGGATTGGAAAGAGAAGTTGTTCAGGGTGAGGACCAGTTCAGTCAGTCGAAGGAGGGTGTCAGTGGAAGGGTACTGGTCGGTACAGCGGGAAAGAAAGAAGCGGAGGGCTTTGAGTCCTTTGTGATGGGGGATGGAGGTGTACAGGGACTGGATGTCCATGGTGAAAATAAGGCGTTGGGGACCGGAGAAGCGAAAATCATGGAGCAGGTGGAGGGCATGGGTGGTGTCCCGAACGTAGGTGGGGAGTTCTTGGACTAAGGGGGACAGGACGGTGTCAAGGTACGCCGAGATGAGTTCGGTGGGGCAGGAGCAGGCGGAGACAATGGGTCAGCCGGGGCAGTCAGGTTTGTGGGTTTTGGGCAGGAGGTAGAAGCGGGAGGTGCGGGGTTGTGGGACTATGAGGTTGGAAACCTCATAGTGCGGGGTTGTGCGGCCTCCCATCCTGCCCCCTGTAAAACGCCATCCCATTCTCCCAATTCCTTTGAACATAGAACATAGAACATAGAAGAATACAGCGCAGTACAGGCCCTTTGGCTCTCGATGTTGCGCCGATCCAAGCCCACCTAACCTACACTAGCCCACTATCCTCCATATACCTATCCAATGCCCGCTTAAATGCCCATAAAGAGGGAGAGTCCACCACTGCTACTGGCAGGGCATTCCATGAACTTACGACTCGCTGAGTGAAGAACCTACCCCTAACTTCAGTCCTATATCTACCCCCCCTTAATTTAAAGCTATGCCCCCTTGTAATACCCGACTCCATACGCGGGAAAAGGTTCACACTGTCAACCCTATCTAACCCCCTAATCATCTTGTACACCTCAATCAAGTCACCCCTAAACCTTCTTTTCTCTAATGAAAACAGCCCCAAGTGTCTCAGTCTTTCCTCATACGATCTTCCTTCCATACCAGGCAACATCCTGGTAAACCTCCTCTGCACCCGTTCCAGTGCCTCCACATCCTTCCTATAGTATGGCGACCAAAACTGCACACAATATTCCAGATGCGGCCGCACCAGAGTCTTATACAACTGCATCATGACCTCAGGACTCCGGAACTCAATTCCTCTACCAATAAAAGCCAGTACGCCATATGCCTTCCTCACCGCACTATTTACCTGGGTGGCAACTTTGAGAGATCTGTGTACATGGACACCAAGATCCCTCTGCTCATCCACACTGCCAAGTATCCGACCATTAGCCCAGTATCCCATCTTTTTGTTATTCTTCCCAAAGTGAATCACCTCACACTTAGCTACATTGAATTCCATTTGCCACCTTTCTGCCCAGCTCTGCAGCTTCTCTATATCCTGCTGTAACCTGCCACATCCTTCCTCACTGTCAACAACTCCTCCGACTTTCGTATCATCCGCAAACTTGCTCACCCAACCTTCTAACCCCTCTTCCAGGTCATTTATAAAAATGACAAACAGCAATGGTCCCAAAACAGATCCTTGCAGAACACCGCTAGTGACGGCACTCCATGAAGAAACTTTGCCATCAACTACTACCCTCTGTCTTCTTCCATCCAGCCAATTCCTAATCCAAACCTCCAACTCACCCTCAATGCCATATCTCCGTATTTTCTGCAGTAGCCTACCATGGGGAACCTTATCAAACGCCTTACTAAAATCCATATATACCACATCTACCGCTTCCCCCGTTTTTGTTTAAAACTAAGCAGTTTGGCCAGCTGCATCACTGCTGGAAAATCCACTGTACAACTGCTTAAAACAACTAGAAAAGTTAAGCTCTGGGCTATCTTCTTGAAATAATTTGAGGTCTGGATGAGTCCATAACAGATTGGGGGCTCTTTCCAAGATTTGTTCTATAGTTCCAAAATGGGATTAGGGTTGTTGGACTTAAAGGCAGCAAGTAGTAGGTGTTAGTGTCTTTTGTTCCAAGTGTTGAATTTGGTTGGTTTAAGCAGTGGTTTGTGAGATAATGGCTTTTTCAATCACCCAGGGGTTTTCTCGGAGTGGATGATGTTTTGGGGATTTTACAAAAGGTGAACAAGGAAAAGCTGCTCAAATTGGCAGTCAAACTGGAGTTGGAGCTTCCTCCTTCTGTGAGGCAAGGAGAGAGATAATTACAACAAGAACTCAGCATTTAAATTTGCTGGAAATGCCATCAAAATCTTTATAGATGGCCAAAATTCAATTGAAAATGAAGTAGCATGAGTTAGAGGCAAAAGACAAAGAAAAGAAAAGAAATGAAACTGCATTACGATTAAAAGCAGAGGAAGAAAGGAAGAAAGAGGGAGTTTAAACTTCAGCAATTGGCACTTAGACAGCTTAAAAAGGATGGAGATGAAGGCTGAAGGTAAGGTTAGTGAGGAAGAGAGTGAGGATGAGCAAACCTGTGGTAGCCAAAGACCTGGTGAGGATCTGTTTAAATATATCGAAGCATTGCCTAAATTTGATGAGAAGGATGTGGAAGCCTTTTGCATCTCATTTGAAAAGGTGAATTAAACAAATGAAGTAGTCAGTGAATGTGGATTTTGTTGATCCAATCAAAACTTGTAGGTAGAGTTAGTGAGGTATTTGCATCACTATCAAAGGAGGTTTCTGGGGCGTATAAGGAGGGAAGAAAGCCATCTTAAGTGCATATCAACTTGTGCCAGAAGCAGACAGTCAGCATTTCAGGAGTCTGAGGAGGGACCCTGATCAAACCTACATTGAGTTTGAAAGGATCAAACAAAGTAATTCTCTTTGGAGGAGTTCAAAAATTCACTTCCTAAGATAATGAGAACTCATGTGGAAGAGCAGAGAGTTAAAACAGCAAGATTAGCAGCTGAAATGGCTGATGATTATGAGTTCATTCATAAATCAAAGTTTGGCTTCAAACATCAATTTCAATCCGTGAGGGATAGAAATTGGAAAAAGTGAAATTCGCATGTGGAAAGGGAAAGGTAGATCCACTGAAGCACAGTGGAGACTAAAAAGCTACACCAGAAATGTAGAAACACTAAACCGTATTCTTGTGAAGGTAATTTACTCGCATAGGACAGGAGCAGCAGATAAAGGGGTTACAATATTAAGGAGGTACAGGATCATGTCAATCATTGATGTTGAAAGATGAGGAGATATATACCTCTGAAGAATTATTGCCATAAAATGTGCTACTAACGGGAATTCACAGTGAGACAAGGAGTGCTCAATTAGGTAGAGTGAGATTAGAGTGTCCAGAGAAGAGTGGAGAAGTCATGGCAGGAGTACTAGACAAATCTCAGCTCCTGGAATACTATCTGTCCTTGCTAATGATATAGCTGGTTCACAGGTACAATTGCTGCCTACTATAGCTGAAAAGCCAGTGGAAACTCAGACAACTGAACGGGCGGCACGGTGACTCAGCGGTTAGCACTGCCACCTTATACTGCCAGGGACCCAGGTTTGATTTCAGCCTCGGGCAATTGTCTGTGTGGAGCTTGCACACTCCCCCAGGAGTCTGCATGGGTTTCCTCTGGGCGCTCTGGTGTTGTCACACACTCCAAAGATGTGCAGGTTAGGTGAATTAGCTATGCTAAATTGCCTATATAATGTGCAGGGATGTGTAAGTTAGGTGCATTAGTCAGAGGAAAATGTAGACCAAAAGGGTAGGGGAATGGATCTGGGTGGGTTATTCTTCGGAGGGTCAGTGTGGATAGGTCCTTGCTAACGATATAACAGGTTTACAGGTACAATTGCTGCCTACTATAGCTGAAAAGCCAGTGGAAACTCAGACAACTGAATGGGTGGCACGGTGGTTCAGTGGTTAGCACTGCTGCCTCACAGCGCCAGGGACCCAGGTTCAATTTCAGCCTCAGGCAACCACCTGCATGGAGTTTGCACATTCTCCCTATGTCTGCATGGGTTTCCTCCGGGTGCTCAGATTTCCTCCCACCGTCCCCAATATATTGGGGAGACAGGCCGCCTACTTGCGGAACGTTTCAGAGAACACCTCTGGGACACCCGTACCAAGCAACCCAACCAACCCGTGGCTCAACACTTCAACTACCCCTCCCACTCCACCAAGGGCATGCAAGTCCTTGGACTCCTCCATCGCCAGACCATAGCAACACGACGGTTGGAAGAAGAGCGCCTCATCTTCCGCCTAGGAACCCTCCAACCACAAGGGATGAACTCAGATTTCTCCAGTTTCCTCATTTCCCCTCCCCCCACCTTGTCGCAGTCAAATCCCACGAACTCAGCACCGCCTTTCTAACCTGCAATCTTCTTCCTGACCTCTCCTCCCCCACCCCCACTCCAGCTTATCACCCTCACCTTGACCTCCTTTCACCTATCGCATTTCCAACGCCCCTCCCCCAAGTCCCTCCTCCCTACCTTTTATCTTAGCCTGCTGGACACACTTTCCTCATTCCTAAAGAAGGGCTCATGTCTGAAATGTCGATTCTCCTGCTCCTTGGATGCTGCCTGACCTGCTGTGCTTTTCCAGCAACACATTTTCAACAATAATGAATGTATCCAGCATATTTCTAGAGACTGTTCCATTACACAATATCACTTCTAGAAAAGGATTGTAGAGGAATTACTCAAATTTTTCACCAGATATAATCAGATCAAGAGCCAAACTTCACAAGAAAAGTATTCAAGGAAGTTATGGATAGCTTGAAACAAAACAATTCAAATCTATTGCATACCATCCAGAATCACAGGGAGCACTAGAAAGGTGGCATCAGATATCAAGACCATGTCAAGACTTATAGTCAAGACTATCCAGATGATTGGGATAAAGGAATTCCCCTTGTACTTCTTGCCATCAGAAATGCACCAAATGAATTGACCAAATTCAGTCCAATTGAATTAGTTTTTGGGCATGAAGTAAGACATCGGCTAAAATTGATTAAGGAGAAATTGGTATGCCACAGTTCAACGCCAAAATATTTGGACTAAGTGTCAGATTTTAGGGAATGATTAAAAGAGAGCAAGGGAATTGGCTCGATAGCATTTAACAGCACAGGTTCAAAAGAAAATTGAACACATGCTCCAAGCTGACATAATTGAAGTGAGTTACAGTGACTGGAGCTCACTCATTGTAATGGTGCCAAAACCAGATGGCATCCAATGGTTATGTGTGGACTATTGCAAAAATCAGTGCAGTTACAAAGACTGACATATATCCACATTTGAAAGACTACGTTGAAAAGTTGGGACCAGCAACTTATATTTCTAAGTTGGACTTGCTCATAGGATACTGGCAAGTATCTTTGCCTGAAAGAGCAAAAACAATTTTGGCTTTCATAATGCCGAATGGACTGTACCAGTTTAAAGCTATAAAAAACTGCACCAGCCACATTTCAAAGATTAACAAATAAGATCATTTCCAAATTACCCAATTGTATTGTCCATATAGATGATCTCGTGATTTTTAGTCACACATGGAAACAACATTTGATCAGATGGGTCAACGGACCAAGGAGTGGCAGATGGAATATAATTTAGATAAATGCGAGGTGCTGCATTTTGGGAAAGCAAATCTTAGCAGGGCTTATACACTTAATGGTAAGATCCTAAGGAGTGTTGCTGAACAAAGAGACCTTGGAGTGCAGGTTCATAGCTCCTTGAAAGTAGAGTCGCTGGTAGATAGGACAAGGCATTTGGTATACTTTCCTTTCTTGGTCAGAGCATTGAGTATACGAATTGGGAGGCCATGTTGCGGTTGGACAGCCACTTTTGAAATATTGCATGCAATTCTGGTCTCCTTCCTATTGGAAGGCTGTTGTGAAACTTGAAAGGGTTCAGAAAAGATTTATGAGAATGACAATAGACAATAGGTGCAGGAGTAGGCCATTCTGCCCTTTGAGCCTGCACCACCATTCATTATGATCATGGCTGATCATCCTCAATCAGTATCCTGTTCCTGCCTTATCTCCATAACCCACTATCCTTGAGAGCTCTATCCAACTCTTTCTTAAACGAATCCAGAGACTGGGCCTCCACTGCCTTCTGGGGCAGAGCATTCCACACAGCCACCACTCTCTGGGTGAAGAAGTTTCTCCTCATCCCTGTCCTAAATGGCCTACCCCGTATTTTTAAGCTGTGTCCTCTGGTTTGGGATTCATCCATCAGCAGAAACAGGTTTCCTGCCTCCAGAGTGTCCAATCCGTTAATAATCTTATACGTCTCAATCAGATCCCCTCTCAGTCTTCTAAACTCAAGGGTATACAAGAGTTGAAAAATATGGTGCTGGAAAAAAACAGCAGGCGAGGCAGCATCCAAGGAGCAGGATAATCGACGTATCGGGCATAAGCCCTTCTTCAGGAATGAAGGCCTTCCTGAAGAAGGGCTTATGCCCGAAACGTCAATTCTCCTGCTCCTTGGATGCTGCCTGGCCTGCTGTGTTTTTCCAGCACATTTTTCAACTCTGGTACTCCAGCATCTGCAGTCCTTACTTTCTCAAGGGTATACAAGCCCAGTCGCTCCAATCTTTCAACATAAGTTAGTCCTGCCATTCCAGGAATTGACCTCGTGAACCTATGCTGCACTCCCTCAATAGCCAGAATGTCTTTCCTCAAATTTGGAGACCAGAACTGCACACAATAGTCCAGGTGCAGTCTCACCAGGGCCCTGTACCTCTTTGCTTCTATACTCAATCCATCTTGTTATGAAGGCCAGCATGCTATTAGCTTTCTTCACTACCTGCTGTACCTGCATGTTTGCCTTCACTGACTGGTGTACAAGAACACCCAGATCTCTTTGTACTGCCCCTTTACCTAAATTGATTCCATTTAGGTAGTAATCTGCCTTCCTGTTCTTGCCAAAGTGGATAACCATACATTTATCCACATTAAACTGCATCTGCCATGCATCTGTCCACTCACCTAACCTATTAAAGGATTGGACACTCTGGAGGCAGGAAACAGGTTTCCGCTGATGGGTGAGTGCCGAACCAGAGGACACGGGGTAGACCATTTAGGACAGAGATGAGGAGAAACTTCTTCACCCAGAGCGTGGTGGCTGTGTGGAATGCTCTACCCCAGAGGGCAGTGGAGGCCCAGTCTCTGGATTCATTTAAGAAAGAATTGGATAGAACTCTCAAGGATTGTGGAATCAAGGGTTATGGAGATAAGGCAGGAACAGGATACTGATTAAGGATGATCAGCCATGATCATATTGAATGGTGGTGCAGGCTCGAAGGGCAGAATGGCCTACTTTTGCACCTATTGTCTTTTGCACCTATTGTCTATTGTCCAGGTCACCCTGTAATCTCTTGACATCCTCCTCACATTTCACTCTGCAACCCAGCTTTGTATCAGCAGCAAATTTGCTAATGTTACAATTAATACCATCTTCTATATCATTGATATATATTGTAAAAGGCTGTGGTCCCAGCACTGATCCCTGCGGTACCCCACTGGTCACCGCCTGCCATTCCGAAATGGAGCCGTTTATCACTACTCTTTGTTTCCTGTCAGCCAACCAATTGTCAATCCAAGTCAGTACTTTGCCCCCAATACCATGCGCCCTAATATTGCTCACTAACCTCCTATGTGGGACTTTATCAAAGGCTTTCTGAAAGTCCAGGTACACTATATCCACTGGATCTCTCTCATCCACCTTCAGAGTTACATCCTCAAAAAATTCCAGAAGATTAGTCAAGCATGATTTCACCTTCATAAATCCATGCTGAATCGGACCTATCCTGTTACTGCTATCCAGATGTGTCGTAATTTCATCCTTTATAATTGACTCCAGCATCTTTCCCACCACTGAGGTCAGACTAACTGGTCTATTACTTCCTGCTTTCTCTCTCGCTCCTTTCTTAAAAAGTGGTACAACATTAGCCACCCTCCAATCCACAGGAACGGATCCTGAATCTATCGAACTCTGGAAAATAATCACCAACGCATCCACGATTTCTAGAGCCACCTCCTTCAGTACCCTGAGATGTACACCATCAGGCCCCGGGGACTTATCAGCCTTCAGACCTAACAGTCTCTCCAACACCATTTCCTGGCAAATATAAATTCCCTTCAGTTCAGGTCCTTTAGCCACTGTTACCTCTAGGATATTGCTTGTGTCTTCCCCAGTGAACACAGATCTGAAGTACCAATTCAACTCTTCTGCCATTTCTTTGTTCCCCGTAATATATTCCCCTGTTTGTGTCTTCAAGGGCCCAATTTTAGTCTTAACCATTTTTTTCCCTTTCACATACCTAAAAAAGCTTTTACTATCCTCCTTTATATTTTTGGCCAGTTTACCTTCTTACCTCATTTTTTCTCTGCGTATGTTGCAGGTTTTGCAACATCGGGAGAGATTGAATAGGATAGGGCTGTTTTCCCTGGAGTGTCGGAGACTGAGGTCTATAAAGTCATGAGGGGCATGGATAGGGTAAATAGACAAGGTCTTTTCCCTGGGGTAGGAGAATTCAGAACTAGTGGGCATAGTTTAGGGTGAAAGGGGAAAGATATAAAAGAGACCCAAGGGGCAATTCTTTCACACAGGGGGTGGTGTTAAGTGGAATGGGCTGCCAGAGGAAGTGGTGGAACCTAATACAATTGCAAAATTTCAAAGGAATCTGGATGGGTATATGAATAAGGAGAGCTTGGAGGGTGCTGACAGGTGGGACTAGATTGGGTTGGGATATCTGGTCAGCATGGGCGAGTTGGACCGAAGGGTCTGCTTCTGTGCTAATTATCTCTGACTCTATTTATCCGAATTGTTCGATTGACTTCGGGGGAGCAGACTTGGTGATAAACCTAACTAAAAACCCAAGTCACCTTCCTGGCGATGTTACTGGACATAGACAAATGGCCCACGAGATGCAAAAACAAAGAGTATCAGCAACTCCCCAATTACATCTGCAAAAAGAGCAGTACTACAATTCCTGGGATTGAGTGGATTTTAATCAGAAATTTGCACCAAATTTTAGTAGTGTGGCTGTTCCACTCACTGAGTTGCTCAAGAAAGGCAAGATGTTTCAGTGGAAGGCAGACTGTCAGAAGGCATTTGACAGACTGAAAGCTGTGTTAACTACTGCCCTAGTGTTAGCCACACCTAACTACACAAAGCCATTTAAGGTGGCTATCAATGAGAGTGATGTGGGTGTTGGTGCTGTGCTCTTACAGGAAGACTATGAGAAAATAGAAAGACCAATCGGGTATTTCTCCAGGAAACAATGTTCATCCGCAGAAATATTTGACAGTTGAGAAGGAGACTTTGAGCTTGGTATAGGTGTAACAACATTTCAATATTTAGGTTACCTATAATGTCTCGGAGACAACCTGTCAGAAAAATTTGCCCAATAGGTTAGAGATCACAAAACACAGCTCGAAGGGAAACTGACAAACAGTTTACTGCAAGCGATATCGCTGGAGGAGAAAACAGACCAGCTGACACAGAACTGACAGTCTGCACAGAGAATTTGATTTCTCCTCCCAGAGCTGAGGCTAAGACCAGTTTTATAGTAATGCTGCACAATGACACTGATTAAGAAATGGGAAACTACAATGTTTCTGGAAATGAAGTAATTTAGTTGCAAGGATGCTAATTGGAAAACATTTATCGGATGAATGTCCTGTTCCTTCACACAATGCAACATCCTGACAGTACCATGGTTCCATTCATCTTCACAGGAAGGTGTTAAAGTCTTTTCTGAAGTGGTGAGGTGCTTCCATTCTCCTGTGGTGCCTGTCTGTCTGTCTGTCCTGCTCTGTGTGGCTTTGGTGTTACTGGGTTGCGAAACTGCCCTTAGGGCTTTGAGATCTCGGTCATTGTCCATGGGAGCTTAAAGCGCATTCCATTGTCTGCATGCCGTCTGACCCAGTTCGTGAGTTCCTCGGGAATTCTGGGTGTCCTGGTACAATTTGGCCAATTTGCTTTTATGGGCCTATCGTGGGTTGGTAAATCTTTTCCCACACAATCATATACAATGATCATACCCCATTGAAGCTTGTGAAGAAATTTAATACTGTTTAGATGAAGCTTACAGCCATTCAATTTGAAAATGGCGCACGTGGCAAGACAAAAAAAAAACATGATTCCGATGCATTGTCGAAACTTGGATGAGAAACAGAGGCATTCGGTGTTAGGAATAAATGGACTGAAACAGAATGTAGTAGTGCATGCTTATCGTCACTGTAATGTATTGGGTTTTATAGTATACTAACAGTGCAGGAGTAAGGGGCTTTAAAATGAAACCATCTTCGGATACTGACGGTTTTTTTTAGAAAGTGCGGAGGTGTGATGATGCTACTTCTTTAACAAGATCAGGTTGTCCTCTTTTTTTTTAAAAAAATAAAGAAGGGTCACACACACAGATTCCAATCTGTCTAGTTTGGATGGGTTTGAAGGCCAATTTGATTATAGCTAACAGATACTGCCTCAGGCAAGTTTCAAGATTAAAAAACACTTGTACAATGCAGACAGAGTGTCCAGTTCTCCCAGGTTTGGTTGGATTTCAGCAAACAGTCAGTTTTTTTTTGAGGCTACTGGTCAAAGAAACAGTTTCATGCTGATTCTCTCTCTGTCTCTCTGACATCTCTCCTGTAAGACCCGGTGTTTGTTTTCACCTTTTTTGCCAAGGGAGCATTTGTGGAGATGTTGCAAGTATTTGGAACAGCATCACTAAGTTGTAATAGATTTGGCGAGATTTTTAAATAGTTAAAAAGGTATTATACATTCTGTTCTCCTTTCTGACATTCTGCCTGCCTAAAATAAAATATTCCAACTCTCTGCTTTCTATTAGCTAAACTTCTATCAATGTTAATATGTTACCCCATACATCATGAGCTTTTATTTTCTGCAATTTGATGTGGCACCTTATCACATCTTCTGAAACCTAAATATAATAAATCATTGGATTCCCCTTTACTTGCAAGCAAATTACCTCCTCAAAAGGACTGCGGTGAATTAATTTTTTATGAGTTCCCTTTGACAAAACCATGCTAGCTTTATCACATTACCTTGCACTTTTCCAAGTGCCCTGTTATAACTTCTTTAATAATAGCTTCTAACATTTTCTTTATGACAGATGTTATAGCTAGTCTGTAGTTTCCTGCTTTCTTCCCTTTTTGAATAAATGAATTACATTAGTTATATTCCAACCTAAAAGAAACCTTATACCAATCTGATGAGTTTTGGAAAATTAAAACCATTCAATAATTTCATTAGCTTCTTTTAAGATCCTAGGATAAAATCAACCAGGACTTTGGCAACTTGCAGTTCCAACCATTTACCAACACCTCTGGTAATTGTAATTTTCTTGAGTTTCACCCTCCCTTTCAATTATATGGTATCCTGACATATTCTTATGCACTTCTTCAGCAGGTCTAATGCAACTTGAAGCCTCTGTATCCTCCTCACAACTCAGATTTCCACCAAGTTTATGTCACTTGCATCTGAAAATATGACTACTGGCCACCACATACAAATCATTGATAAGTACTTATCAATGATTTGTATGTGGTGGCCAGTAGTCATATTTTCAGATGCAAGTGACATAAACTTGGTGGAAATCTGAGTTGTGAGGAGGATACAGAGGCTCCTTGTGGTACCTCACTGGTCACAGCCTACCAACCTACAAAATGACCTATTTATTCCTATTTCACTTTCCGCTTACTGTCTATTAAAAATCCTTGATCACGATAAGTGTATTGCCCTCCAATCCCATAAATTTTAATTATGTTCACCAAGCTCCTCTGGTGGGAATATCAAAAGACATCCGGAAATCCAATACACCACATCCATTGATTTTCCCTTATTGACTCTGCTAGTAACATCTTCTAAAAATGCTTTATCAGGTTTGTTAAACATTATTTCCCTTCATAAATCCATGTTGACTCTGCCCAATGATTTTCTAACTACTTTGAATTTGCGAATTAGCTTTATTTGTCACATGTACTCAAATGAGTACAGGTTGTTCTGCTATATCGCACGTTTCGCCAACACGAATTGGCTATAAAAGCGATGTACAAATAACATCCAGAATTTGTCAAACACGAATTTTCTACTGAACAGGTATCGCAATTTTGTTTTAGCGACCTTCTACAGTGCAATTTTCTTAAGTGGATTTCCATAGCATGATTTTCTATAGTGCGAGGTTGCAGTGGAACGCAACTGTCACATTACAGCAGAACGACGTGTAGAGTGAAAAGTTTTAGGGTGTAGGTTTGCTCGCTGAGCTGTAGGAGTGAAAAGTTTATAAAATCACCACTTATTGTACGATCCTGGGTATAAAGGTACCTAGGTACAAATAAATGCTTAAATTCTGAGGGATAAAAACATTGAAAAGATAAATAAAAGATGTCCAGCATTTCAGATCATAGGAATAAATTATAAAAATTAGGAAATAAAAATTTCAGAATAAACTGGAGACTGCTCAGTCGCCTGTGGAAAATTGAGAAGCAAATTTGCAAAGTGATCTCAGTTATCTGTAACAATAGTAGGGTGGTAATGGTTGGGGATTTAACTTTCCTAACATTGGCTGGAACTGCTACACTGTTAATCACTTGGATGGAAATAAATTAGTTCAGTGTGTACAAGAAAATGTTCTGATTCAGTATGTGGACGTACCTACTACGGAAGGAGCAAAACATGACCGCCTCTTGGGAAATAAGTAAGCTCGGTCACTTGCCCTGTCAGTGGGGGAAGCACTGTGGGGCCAGTGATCATAATTCTATTGGTTTTAAAACAGTGATAGAAAAGCATAGATCGGATCTAAAATTTAATGTTCTAAATTGGAAGAACACCAATTTTGATATTTTCAGGCAAGAACTTTCAAAACCTGATTAGGGATGGATATTCACAGGCAAAGGGACAGCTGCAATGCTGGAAGCCTTCAAAAATTAGATAATGAGAGACAGGAGAAAGTATGCTCCTGTAAGGGCGAAGGGCAAGGCTGTTGGTGTAGGGACAACAGGGATCAAATGAATTCCTAGAAGAGTAAAAGGGCAGTAGGAATATACCCAAGAGAAAAATCAAGAGACCAAAAAGAGGACGAGAATGCTTTGACAAATACGGTAAAAAGGAAATTCCAAACAGATTCTACAAATACATTAAGGACAATAAAAGGGATAACTAGAGAGAGAATAGAGACCCTTAAAGAGCAGCAAGGCCATGTATGGGTGGAACCGCAGTTGATGGGTGAGTTTATTTACAGTGTTTACGGTGGACAAGGATATGGAAGGTAGAGAACTTGAGGGAGGAAAAAAAAAGTGATATCGTGAAAAGTGTCCATAATACAAAGGTGGTGGTGCTGGATGTCTTAAAAAGCATAAAAGGTGCATAAATCCCTAGGACCTGATCAGGACCCTTGGACTCTGTGGGAAGCTAGGGGAGCGATTGTTGGGGCCCTTGCTGGGATATTTATATCACAGATAGCCATGGTCGAGGCGCTAGAAGACTGGAGGTTGGCTAATGTGGTGCCATTATTCAAGAAAGGTGGTTAGGAAAAGCCAGAGAACTATAGACCAGCAAGCCCCAGTGGGCAAGTTGCTGGAGGGAATTCTCAGGAACAGGATTCATGCGTATTTGGAATAGTAAGAACTGATTAGGGATAGTCAACATGGCTTTGTTAGTGGGTAATTGGTGTCTTACTAACTTGGATTGTATTTTTTGAAGAAGTGACAAAAAGAATTAATGAAAGCAGAGTGATGAATGTTTCCATATGGACTTCAGTAAGGCATTTGACAAGATTCCTCATGGTAGACTGGTTAACAAGGTTAGATCAGATGGAATATATGGAGAGCTAAAGCATACATGACCGGCTCAAAGGTAGGAGACAGAGGATGGTGGTGGGGGATTGCTTTTCAGATTGGAGGCCTGCGACCAGTGGTGTTCCACAAGGATCGGTGCTGGGTCCACCGCTTTTTGTCATTTATAGATTTGACCTAGATGTGAATATCAGAGGTATGATTAATAAGTTTGCAGATGATAACCTAAATCGATGGTGTAGTGGACAGCCAACAAAGTTACCACAGACTACAATGGGACCAGTGATCAGATGGGCCAATGGGCTGAGGAGTGGCAGATAGAATTTAATTTAGATAAACGAGATGCTACATTTTGATAGGGCAATTCAAGGCAGGACTTAATGGTAAGCTGCCGGGGAGTGTTGCTGAACAAAAAACACCTTGAAGTGCAGGTTCCTTAATTGGTCCTTTATTGAAGTGCTTGCCCTTATTGGTCAGGGGTTGGGAGGTCATGTTGCAGCTGTACAGGACATGGGTGAGGCCACTTTTGGAATACAAGTAATTAAGATTAATACGTGTTTCGTCAACCTGACTTGGCAATAATGTAATTGATGAATTGTGGACACTGTTTGGATAATGCGAAGTTTCTATTGAACACGTATAGCAATTTTCTATAGCTCAAGATTGCAGAGGAACACAACTGTCACAATATGCCAGAACACCCTGTACTGCATTCAATCTTGGGTCTCCCTGCAATATAAAGAATGTATTGAAACTTGAAAGGGTTCAGAATAGACTTACAAGGATATTGCCAGGGCTGGAGGGTTTGAGCTGTAGGGAGAGGCTAAATAGCCTAGGGGGTGACCTTCTAGAAGTTTAAGATCATGAGTGTGATGGATTGGATGAATAGTCAAGATCTTTTCACTAGGATTGGAAAGTCCACAAATGGAGGCATAGATTTAAAGGTGAGCGGAGAAAGACTTAAAAAGGGACATAAGGGGCAGCATCTTCATACACATCACCTGCTGTGAATTGAACTGCCAGAGGAAGTGGAGGAGGCTGGTACAGGGATGTGGATGGATAGATAAGTAGGAAGGGTGTAGAGGGATGAGGGCCAAATGCTGGCAAATGGGACTAGATTAAATTAACATATCTGGTCAGCATGGACATATTGGATTGAAAGATCCATTTTCGTGCTGTACACCGCAATGATTCCATAACAGTCCTTCCAACCCATGTCAGCGCCTAGCATTTAGTCACCACTAGGCCTTGACTCCAGACTATGCCGGGCTTCACGTCAAGGTCAGGAGGCTGCCTTGGAATCATCGAGTCCAAAAGTCCATGCAAAGGACATGCTGGGCTCAAAGAACACCGCTGGAAATGTGTTGCTGGAAAAGCGCAGCAGGTCAGGCAGCATCCAGGGAACAGGAGAATCGACGTTTCGGGCATAAGCCCTTCTTCAGGAATGAGGAAAGTTTGTCCAGCAGGCTAAGATAAAAGGTAGGGAGGAGGGACTTGGGGGAGGGGCGTCGGAAATGTGATAGGTGGAAAGAGGTCAAGGTGAGGGTGATAGGTCAGACTGGGGTAGGGGCGGAGAGGTCATGAAGAAGACTGCAGGTTAGGAAGGCGGTGCTGAATTTGATGGATTTGACTGAGACAGGGGGGGGGGGGGGGGGGGAAATGAAGAAACTGGTGAAATCCGAGTTCATCCCTTGTGGTCGAAGGAATTGGGAGTATGGGATGGCGTTTTACAGGGGGCAGGATGGGAGGCCGCACAACCCCGCACTATGAGGTTTCCAACCTCATAGTCCCACAACCCCGCACCTCCCGCTTCTACCTCCTGCCCAAAACCCACAAACCTGACTGCCCCGGCCGACCCATTGTCTCCGCCTGCTCCTGCCCCACCGAACTCATCTCGGCGTACCTTGACACCGTCCTGTCCCCCTTAGTCCAAGAACTCCCCACCTACGTTCGGGACACCACCCATGCCCTCCACCTGCTCCATGATTTTCGCTTCCCCGGTCCCCAACGCCTTATTTTCACCATGGACATCCAGTCCCTGTACACCTCCATCCCCCATCACGAAGGACTCAAAGCCCTCCGCTTCTTTCTTTCCCGCCGTACCGACCAGTACCCTTCCACTGACACCCTCCTTCGACTGACTGAACTGGTCCTCACCCTGAACAACTTCTCTTTCCAATCCTCCCACTTCCTCCAAACGAAAGGAGTAGCCATGGGCACCCGCATGGGCCCCAGCTATGCCTGCCTCTTCGTAGGATATGTGGAACAATCCATCTTCCGCAACTACACTGGCCCCACACCACACCTTTTCCTCCGCTACATCGATGACTGTATCGGCGCCGCCTTGTGCTCCCACGAGGAAGTTGAACAGTTCATCCACTTCACCAACACCTTCCACCCCGACCTCAAATTCACCTGACCAGTCTCCGATTCCTCCCTCCCCTTCCTCGACCTTTCTATTTCTATTTCAGGCGACCGAATCAACATGGACATCTACTACAAACCGACCGACTCCCACAGCTACCTGGACTACACCTCCTCCCACAATGCCCCCTGTAAAAACGCCATCCCATTCTCCCAATTATTCGACTCCGCCGCATCTGCTCCCAGAAGGACCAGTTCCAAAAATGCACAACCCAGATGGCCTCCTTCTTCAAGGACCGCTTCATCTAAACAGTATTAAATTTCTTCACAAGCTTCAATGGGGTATGATCATTGTATATGATTGTGTGGGAAAAGATTTACCAACCCACGATAGGCCCATAAAAGCAAATTGGCCAAATTGTACCAGGACACCCAGAATTCCCGAGGAACTCACGAACTGGGTCAGACGGCATGCAGACAATGGAATGCGCTTTAAGCTCCCATGGACAATGACCGAGATCTCAAAGCCCTAAGGGCAGTTTCGCAACCCAGTAACACCAAAGCCACACAGAGCAGGACAGACAGACAGACAGGCACCACAGGAGAATGGAAGCACCTCACCACTTCAGAAAAGACTTTAACACCTTCCTGTGAAGATGAATGGAACCATGGTACTGTCAGGATGTTGCATTGTGTGAAGGAACAGGACATTCATCCGATAAATGTTTTCCAATTAGCATCCTTGCAACTAAATTACTTCATTTCCAGAAACATTGTAGTTTCCCATTTCTTAATCAGTGTCATTGTGCAGCATTACTATAAAACTGGTCTTAGCCTCAGCTCTGGGAGGAGAAATCAAATTCTCTGTGCAGACTGTCAGTTCTGTGTCAGCTGGTCTGTTTTCTCCTCCAGCGATATCGCTTGCAGTAAACTGTTTGTCAGTTTCCCTTCGAGCTGTGTTTTGTGATCTCTAACCTATTGGGCAAATTTTTCTGACAGGTTGTCTCCGAGACATTATAGGTAACCTAAATATTGAAATGTTGTTACACCTATACCAAGCTCAAAGTCTCCTTCTCAACTGTCAAATATTTCTGCGGATGAACATTGTTTCCTGGAGAAATACCCGATTGGTCTTTCTATTTTCTCATAGTCTTCCTGTAAGAGCACAGCACCAACACCCACATCACTCTCATTGATAGCCACCTTAAATGGCTTTGTGTAGTTAGGTGTGGCTAACACTAGGGCAGTAGTTAACACAGCTTTCAGTCTGTCAAATGCCTTCTGACAGTCTGCCTTCCACTGAAACATCTTGCCTTTCTTGAGCAACTCAGTGAGTGGAACAGCCACACTACTAAAATTTGGTGCAAATTTCTGATTAAAATCCACTCAATCCCAGGAATTGTAGTACTGCTCTTTTTGCAGATGTAATTGGGGAGTTGCTGATACTCTTTGTTTTTGCATCTCGTGGGCCATTTGTCTATGTCCAGTAACATCGCCAGGAAGGTGACTTGGGTTTTTAGTTAGGTTTATCACCAAGTCTGCTCCCCCGAAGTCAATCGAACAATTCGGATAAATAGAGTCAGAGATAATTAGCACAGAAGCAGACCCTTCGGTCCAACTCGCCCATGCTGACCAGATATCCCAACCCAATCTAGTCCCACCTGTCAGCACCCTCCAAGCTCTCCTTATTCATATACCCATCCAGATTCCTTTGAAATTTTGCAATTGTATTAGGTTCCACCACTTCCTCTGGCAGCCCATTCCACTTAACACCACCCCCTGTGTGAAAGAATTGCCCCTTGGGTCTCTTTTATATCTTTCCCCTTTCACCCTAAACTATGCCCACTAGTTCTGAATTCTCCTACCCCAGGGAAAAGACCTTGTCTATTTACCCTATCCATGCCCCTCATGACTTTATAGACCTCAGTCTCCGACACTCCAGGGAAAACAGCCCTATCCTATTCAATCTCTCCCGATGTTGCAAAACCTGCAACATACGCAGAGAAAAAATGAGGTAAGAAGGTAAACTGGCCAAAAATATAAAGGAGGATAGTAAAAGCTTTTTTAGGTATGTGAAAGGGAAAAAAATGGTTAAGACTAAAATTGGGCCCTTGAAGACACAAACAGGGGAATATATTACGGGGAACAAAGAAATGGCAGAAGAGTTGAATTGGTACTTCAGATCTGTGTTCACTGGGGAAGACACAAGCAATATCCTAGAGGTAACAGTGGCTAAAGGACCTGAACTGAAGGGAATTTATATTTGCCAGGAAATGGTGTTGGAGAGACTGTTAGGTCTGAAGGCTGATAAGTCCCCGGGGCCTGATGGTGTACATCTCAGGGTACTGAAGGAGGTGGCTCTAGAAATCGTGGATGCGTTGGTGATTATTTTCCAGAGTTCGATAGATTCAGGATCCGTTCCTGTGGATTGGAGGGTGGCTAATGTTGTACCACTTTTTAAGAAAGGAGCGAGAGAGAAAGCAGGAAGTAATAGACCAGTTAGTCTGACCTCAGTGGTGGGAAAGATGCTGGAGTCAATTATAAAGGATGAAATTACGACACATCTGGATAGCAGTAACAGGATAGGTCCGATTCAGCATGGATTTATGAAGGTGAAATCATGCTTGACTAATCTTCTGGAATTTTTTGAGGATGTAACTCTGAAGGTGGATGAGAGAGATCCAGTGGATATAGTGTACCTGGACTTTCAGAAAGCCTTTGATAAAGTCCCACATAGGAGGTTAGTGAGCAATATTAGGGCGCATGGTATTGGGGGCAAAGTACTGACTTGGATTGACAATTGGTTGGCTGACAGGAAACAAAGAGTAGTGATAAACGGCTCCATTTCGGAATGGCAGGCGGTGACCAGTGGGGTACCGCAGGGATCAGTGCTGGGACCACAGCCTTTTACAATATATATCAATGATATAGAAGATGGTATTAATTGTAACATTAGCAAATTTGCTGCTGATACAAAGCTGGGTTGCAGAGTGAAATGTGAGGAGGATGTCAAGAGATTACAGGGTGACCTGGACAATAGACAATAGGTGCAAAAGACAATAGGTGCAAAAGTAGGCCATTCTGCCCTTCGAGCCTGCACCACCATTCAATATGATCATGGCTGATCATCCTTAATCAGTATCCTGTTCCTGCCTTATCTCCATAACCCTTGATTCCACAATCCTTGAGAGTTCTATCCAATTCTTTCTTAAATGAATCCAGAGACTGGGCCTCCACTGCCCTCTGGGGTAGAGCATTCCACACAGCCACCACGCTCTGGGTGAAGAAGTTTCTCCTCATCTCTGTCCTAAATGGTCTACCCCGTGTCCTCTGGTTCGGCACTCACCCATCAGCGGAAACCTGTTTCCTGCCTCCAGAGTGTCCAATCCTTTAATAGGTTAGGTGAGTGGACAGATGCATGGCAGATGCAGTTTAATGTGGATAAATGTATGGTTATCCACTTTGGCAAGAACAGGAAGGCAGATTACTACCTAAATGGAATCAATTTAGGTAAAGGGGCAGTACAAAGAGATCTGGGTGTTCTTGTACACCAGTCAGTGAAGGCAAACATGCAGGTACAGCAGGTAGTGAAGAAAGCTAATAGCATGCTGGCCTTCATAACAAGATGGATTGAGTATAGAAGCAAAGAGGTACAGGGCCCTGGTGAGACTGCACCTGGACTATTGTGTGCAGTTCTGGTCTCCAAATTTGAGGAAAGACATTCTGGCTATTGAGGGAGTGCAGCATAGGTTCACGAGGTCAATTCCTGGAATGGCAGGACTAACTTATGTTGAAAGATTGGAGCGACTGGGCTTGTATACCCTTGAGAAAGTAAGGACTGCAGATGCTGGAGTACCAGAGTTGAAAAATGTGCTGGAAAAACACAGCAGGCCAGGCAGCATCCAAGGAGCAGGAGAATTGACGTTTCGGGCATAAGCCCTTCTTCAGGAAGGCCTTCATTCCTGAAGAAGGGCTTATGCCCGATACGTCGATTATCCTGCTCCTTGGATGCTGCCTCGCCTGCTGTTTTTTTCCAGCACCATATTTTTCAACTCTTGTATACCCTTGAGTTTAGAAGACTGAGAGGGGATCTGATTGAGACGTATAAGATTATTAACGGATTGGACACTCTGGAGGCAGGAAACCTGTTTCTGCTGATGGATGAATCCCAAACCAGAGGACACAGCTTAAAAATACGGGGTAGGCCATTTAGGACAGGGATGAGGAGAAACTTCTTCACCCAGAGAGTGGTGGCTGTGTGGAATGCTCTGCCCCAGAAGGCAGTGGAGGCCCAGTCTCTGGATTCGTTTAAGAAAGAGTTGGATAGAGCTCTCAAGGATAGTGGGTTATGGAGATAAGGCAGGAACAGGATACTGATTGAGGATGATCAGCCATGATCATAATGAATGGTGGTGCAGGCTCAAAGGGCAGAATGGCCTACTCCTGCACCTATTGTCTATTGTCATTCTCATAAATCTTTTCTGAACCCTTTCAAGTTTCACAACAGCCTTCCAATAGGAAGGAGACCAGAATTGCATGCAATATTTCAAAAGTGGCTGTCCAACCGCAACATGGCCTCCCAATTCGTATACTCAATGCTCTGACCAAGAAAGGAAAGTATACCAAATGCCTTGTCCTATCTACCAGCGACTCTACTTTCAAGGAGCTATGAACCTGCACTCCAAGGTCTCTTTGTTCAGCAACACTCCTTAGGATCTTACCATTAAGTGTATAAGCCCTGCTAAGATTTGCTTTCCCAAAATGCAGCACCTCGCATTTATCTAAATTATATTCCATCTGCCACTCCTTGGTCCGTTGACCCATCTGATCAAATGTTGTTTCCATGTGTGACTAAAAATCACGAGATCATCTATATGGACAATACAATTGGGTAATTTGGAAATGATCTTATTTGTTAATCTTTGAAATGTGGCTGGTGCAGTTTTTTATAGCTTTAAACTGGTACAGTCCATTCGGCATTATGAAAGCCAAAATTGTTTTTGCTCTTTCAGGCAAAGATACTTGCCAGTATCCTATGAGCAAGTCCAACTTAGAAATATAAGTTGCTGGTCCCAACTTTTCAACGTAGTCTTTCAAATGTGGATATATGTCAGTCTTTGTAACTGCACTGATTTTTGCAATAGTCCACACATAACCATTGGATGCCATCTGGTTTTGGCACCATTACAATGAGTGAGCTCCAGTCACTGTAACTCACTTCAATTATGTCAGCTTGGAGCATGTGTTCAATTTTCTTTTGAACCTGTGCTGTTAAATGCTATCGAGCCAATTCCCTTGCTCTCTTTTAATCATTCCCTAAAATCTGACACTTAGTCCAAATATTTTGGCGTTGAACTGTGGCATACCAATTTCTCCTTAATCAATTTTAGCCGATGTCTTACTTCATGCCCAAAAACTAATTCAATTGGACTGAATTTGGTCAATTCATTTGGTGCATTTCTGATGGCAAGAAGTACAAGGGGAATTCCTTTATCCCAATCATCTGGATAGTCTTGACTATAAGTCTTGACATGGTCTTGATATCTGATGCCACCTTTCTAGTGCTCCCTGTGATTCTGGATGGTATGCAATAGATTTGAATTGTTTTGTTTCAAGCTATCCATAACTTCCTTGAATACTTTTCTTGTGAAGTTTGGCTCTTGATCTGATTATATCTGGTGAAAAATTTGAGTAATTCCTCTACAATCCTTTTCTAGAAGTGATATTGTGTAATGGAACAGTCTCTAGAAATATGCTGGATACATTCATTATTGTTGAAAATGTGTTGCTGGAAAAGCACAGCAGGTCAGGCAGCATCCAAGGAGCAGGAGAATCGACATTTCAGACATGAGCCCTTCTTTAGGAATGAGGAAAGTGTGTCCAGCAGGCTAAGATAAAAGGTAGGGAGGAGGGACTTGGGGGAGGGGCGTTGGAAATGCGATAGGTGAAAGGAGGTCAAGGTGAGGGTGATAAGCTGGAGTGGGGGTGGGGGAGGAGAGGTCAGGAAGAAGATTGCAGGTTAGAAAGGCGGTGCTGAGTTCGTGGGATTTGACTGCGACAAGGTGGGGGGAGGGGAAATGAGGAAACTGGAGAAATCTGAGTTCATCCCTTGTGGTTGGAGGGTTCCTAGGCGGAAGATGAGGCGCTCTTCTTCCAACCGTCGTGTTGCTATGGTCTGGCGATGGAGGAGTCCAAGGACTTGCATGCCCTTGGTGGAGTGGGAGGGGTAGTTGAAGTGTTGAGCCACGGGTTGGTTGGGTTGCTTGGTACGGGTGTCCCAGAGGTGTTCTCTGAAACGTTCCGCAAGTAGGCGGCCTGTCTCCCCAATATATTGGGGACGGTGGGAGGAAATCTGAGCACCCGGAGGAAACCCATGCAGACATAGGGAGAATGTGCAAACTCCATGCAGGTGGTTGCCTGAGGCTGAAATTGAACCTGGGTCCCTGGCGCTGTGAGGCAGCAGTGCTAACCACTGAACCACCGTGCCACCCATTCAGTTGTCTGAGTTTCCACTGGCTTTTCAGCTATAGTAGGCAGCAATTGTACCTGTAAACCTGTTATATCGTTAGCAAGGACCTATCCACACTGACCCTCCGAAGAATAACCCACCCAGATCCATTCCCCTACCCTTTTGGTCTACATTTTCCTCTGACTAATGCACCTAACTTACACATCCCTGCACATTATATAGGCAATTTAGCATAGCTAATTCACCTAACCTGCACATCTTTGGAGTGTGTGACAACACCAGAGCGCCCAGAGGAAACCCATGCAGACTCCTGGGGGAGTGTGCAAGCTCCACACAGACAATTGCCCGAGGCTGAAATCAAACCTGGGTCCCTGGCAGTATAAGGTGGCAGTGCTAACCGCTGAGTCACCGTGCCGCCCGTTCAGTTGTCTGAGTTTCCACTGGCTTTTCAGCTATAGTAGGCAGCAATTGTACCTGTGAACCAGCTATATCATTAGCAAGGACAGATAGTATTCCAGGAGCTGAGATTTGTCTAGTACTCCTGCCATGACTTCTCCACTCTTCTCTGGACACTCTAATCTCACTCTACCTAATTGAGCACTCCTTGTCTCACTGTGAATTCCCGTTAGTAGCACATTTTATGGCAATAATTCTTCAGAGGTATATATCTCCTCATCTTTCAACATCAATGATTGACATGATCCTGTACCTCCTTAATATTGTAACCCCTTTATCTGCTGCTCCTGTCCTATGCGAGTAAATTACCTTCACAAGAATACGGTTTAGTGTTTCTACATTTCTGGTGTAGCTTTTTAGTCTCCACTGTGCTTCAGTGGATCTACCTTTCCCTTTCCACATGCGAATTTCACTTTTTCCAATTTCTATCCCTCACGGATTGAAATTGATGTTTGAAGCCAAACTTTGATTTATGAATGAACTCATAATCATCAGCCATTTCAGCTGCTAATCTTGCTGTTTTAACTCTCTGCTCTTCCACATGAGTTCTCATTATCTTAGGAAGTGAATTTTTGAACTCCTCCAAAGAGAATTACTTTGTTTGATCCTTTCAAACTCAATGTAGGTTTGATCAGGGTCCCTCCTCAGACTCCTGAAATGCTGACTGTCTGCTTCTGGCACAAGTTGATATGCACTTAAGATGGCTTTCTTCCCTCCTTATACGCCCCAGAAACCTCCTTTGATAGTGATGCAAATACCTCACTAACTCTACCTACAAGTTTTGATTGGATCAACAAAATCCACATTCACTGACTACTTCATTTGTTTAATTCACCTTTTCAAATGAGATGCAAAAGGCTTCCACATCCTTCTCATCAAATTTAGGCAATGCTTCGATATATTTAAACAGATCCTCACCAGGTCTTTGGCTACCACAGGTTTGCTCATCCTCACTCTCTTCCTCACTAACCTTACCTTCAGCCTTCATCTCCATCCTTTTTAAGCTGTCTAAGTGCCAATTGCTGAAGTTTAAACTCCCTCTTTCTTCCTTTCTTCCTCTGCTTTTAATCGTAATGCAGTTTCATTTCTTTTCTTTTCTTTGTCTTTTGCCTCTAACTCATGCTACTTCATTTTCAATTGAATTTTGGCCATCTATAAAGATTTTGATGGCATTTCCAGCAAATTTAAATGCTGAGTTCTTGTTGTAATTATCTCTCTCCTTGCCTCACAGAAGGAGGAAGCTCCAACTCCAGTTTGACTGCCAATTTGAGCAGCTTTTCCTTGTTCACCTTTTGTAAAATCCCCAAAACATCATCCACTCCGAGAAAACCCCTGGGTGATTGAAAAAGCCATTATCTCACAAACCACTGCTTAAACCAACCAAATTCAACACTTGGAACAAAAGACACTAACACCTACTACTTGCTGCCTTTAAGTCCAACAACCCTAATCCCATTTTGGAACTATAGAACAAATCTTGGAAAGAGCCCCCAATCTGTTATGGACTCATCCAGACCTCAAATTATTTCAAGAAGATAGCCCAGAGCTTAACTTTTCTAGTTGTTTTAAGCAGTTGTACAGTGGATTTTCCAGCAGTGATGCAGCTGGCCAAACTGCTTAGTTTTAAACAAAAACGGGGGAAGCGGTAGATGTGGTATATATGGATTTTAGTAAGGCGTTTGATAAGGTTCCCCATGGTAGGCTACTGCAGAAAATACGGAGATATGGCATTGAGGGTGAGTTGGAGGTTTGGATTAGGAATTGGCTGGATGGAAGAAGACAGAGGGTAGTAGTTGATGGCAAAGTTTCTTCATGGAGTGCCGTCACTAGCGGTGTTCTGCAAGGATCTGTTTTGGGACCATTGCTGTTTGTCATTTTTATAAATGACCTGGAAGAGGGGTTAGAAGGTTGGGTGAGCAAGTTTGCGGATGATACGAAAGTCGGAGGAGTTGTTGACAGTGAGGAAGGATGTGGCAGGTTACAGCAGGATATAGAGAAGCTGCAGAGCTGGGCAGAAAGGTGGCAAATGGAATTCAATGTAGCTAAGTGTGAGGTGATTCACTTTGGGAAGAATAACAAAAAGATGGGATACTGGGCTAATGGTCGGATACTTGGCAGTGTGGATGAGCAGAGGGATCTTGGTGTCCATGTACACAGATCTCTCAAAGTTGCCACCCAGGTAAATAGTGCGGTGAGGAAGGCATATGGCGTACTGGCTTTTATTGGTAGAGGAATTGAGTTCCGGAGTCCTGAGGTCATGATGCAGTTGTATAAGACTCTGGTGCGGCCGCATCTGGAATATTGTGTGCAGTTTTGGTCGCCATACTATAGGAAGGATGTGGAGGCACTGGAACGGGTGCAGAGGAGGTTTACCAGGATGTTGCCTGGTATGGAAGGAAGATCGTATGAGGAAAGACTGAGACACTTGGGGCTGTTTTCATTAGAGAAAAGAAGGTTTAGGGGTGACTTGATTGAGGTGTACAAGATGATTAGGGGGTTAGATAGGGTTGACAGTGTGAACCTTTTCCCGCGTATGGAGTCGGGTATTACAAGGGGGCATAGCTTTAAATTAAGGGGGGGTAGATATAGGACTGAAGTTAGGGGTAGGTTCTTCACTCAGCGAGTCGTAAGTTCATGGAATGCCCTGCCAGTAGCAGTGGTGGACTCTCCCTCTTTATGGGCATTTAAGCGGGCATTGGATAGGTATATGGAGGATAGTGGGCTAGTGTAGGTTAGGTGGGCTTGGATCGGCGCAACATCGAGAGCCAAAGGGCCTGTACTGCGCTGTATTCTTCTATGTTCTATGTTCTAAAACAGAATGTATTTGCAAGATTATCAAATGAAATACAAACCAAAGAGAATATAGAATACCTTAGCTGTTTAACAACCTAGTCGACTCTATGGCAACTTAGTGATGCTGTTCCAAATACTTGCAAAATCTCCACAGACTAAAATTGAGAGAGAGAGAGAGAGAGAGAGAGAGAGAGAGAAAAGTCAGTATGGAACTGTTTCTTTGACCAGCGCCTTACAAACCTGACTGCCTGCTCAAACCAAACAAGAGATACGCTGAGCTGGGAGTATTGGCCACTCCCCGTTCATTGTACAAGTGTTTGTTTAAACATGAAAGCCTTTTGCCTAAGGCAGTATCTATTAGCTATGGTCAAATTGGCCTTAAAAACCATCCAAGTCAAACACACAGGAATCTATACATTTGCGGCAACTCTTTGTAAAAAAAAAGACTGAGGACGACCTAACCTTATTAAAGGAGGAAGGTTGTCACAGTCCATCATCGGGAACATCCTGCCTGCATCCACCCTATTTAGTCCTGTTAGAATTTTATAAGTCGCTATGAAATCCCCCCTCCTCCACCTGAACTCCAGAGAAAACTATCCTAATCTCGTCAATGTCTCCTCATACGTCAGTCCCACCGTCCCGAAATCAATCTACACTCCCTCGAGAACAAGAACATCCTTCCTCAGAAAAGAAGACCACAACTGCAAACAGTATTCTCGGTATAACGTCACCAAAGCCCTATATAACTGCAACAACACATCCCTGCTCCTCTACTCAACCTCTCACAATGAAGGCCAACATAACATTTGCCTTCTTTACCACGTGCTGTTTCTGTATGCTCACCACCAGTGACTGGTGCACAATGTCCCGCAGCACACTCCCCTCTCCCAATTTACAGCCATTTAGTTAGTAATCTGCCTTCTTGTTTTTGCTTCCAATGTGACTGACCTCACATTTATCCAAATTATACTACATCTGACATGGATTTGCCCATTCACCCAATCTGTCCAGATCATGCTGAAGGATCTCTGCATTCTCGTCAGAGTTCATCCTCCCATCCAACTTGTTGTCATCTGCAAACTTTGAGATGTTGCGTTTTGTTCTCTCATCCAAATCATTATATGTTGTGAATTGCTGGGGTACTAGCACCGATCCCTGTGGCACCCCACTAGTTACTGCCTACCAATTTGAAAAGGACCCATAAATTTCTACTTTATTTCCTTTCTGCCAAAACAGTTTTCTATCCATCTCTGTACACTTCTCCCAATCCCAATCACTTCAATCTTGCACAATAATCTCTTATGTGGGACTTTAGACTTTCAGAAAGTGTTTGACAAAATATACCACATCAACTGGCTCCCGCTTGTCAGCTCTACAAGTTACATCTTCATAGAATTCCAACAGATTTGTCAAGCACGATTTCCTGAAGGTGTGCAGTGAAGGTTTGGCAGACTGATTTCTTGAGTATTGGACCTGTCAGATGAGAAGCCGTGGAGCAGTGAAAATGATGTCCGTAGTTCCACAGCTTGATCTGGCTTTCATAGAACACATAACAGTGCAACACCTGAACAGGCCCTTTGGCCCTGCATTTCTGCATTAATTAGGGAATACAGCTGAGGAGACTGGGCTTTTATTCTCCAGAATTTAGAGTTAGAGGAAGTAATGGATGCAGGTATAGTTAGTATTTTAAAAAACATTGCATAAGTTCATGAAAGGAAAGCTTAGGAGGATATGGAATGAATACAGGCAGGTGGAACTAGTTTAGTTTGGGTACATGGTCAGCATGGACTAGTCGGACCGAAGGGTTTGTTTCCATGTTGTATGACTCTGATTCTCTATGACTCTATATAGAAACAATGTGTTGTTTTTCTGGTGTGGAGTCTGAAGGACAGTCACAGAACAAAAGTTGAACATTTTAGGACTGAGATGAGGAGAAATTTCTTTACTCGAGATGGTGAATGTTTAGAATTCTCTACTCAGTAAAGATCATAAGGATAACTTACCATGGGGTAAAAAGGAAACCCTTGCAAGAGAAAGAGAAGCTAAAAAATATCCAGTGTTTTCACTGCAATAAAGTAAGCAACATGAAATCTGTGGTGATGGGTTAGAGAAAGCACTGGGGAGCCAGATATAGTAAAACAGGATAGGCCAGCGAATTATGTTGGAGTAATAACGGAAAGCACAACCACCTGATGAAGGAGCAGCGCTCCGAAACCTAGTGTTTCCAAATAAACCTGTTGGACTATAGCCTGGTGTTGTGTGATTTTTAACTTTGTACACCCCAGTCCAACATCGGCATCTCCAAATCAGAAGTAACTTTGAGACAGAGATTGACAGATTTCAAGTTAAGGGATGTGAGGCTAGTGTGGGAATATGGCATTTAGTTAGATGATTAACCATGAAAGGGTTCAGGGGTTTGCAGGCTAGGTAGATTAGCCACAATGGGGGGTCTGAGTGGGTTGTTGCTCGGAGGATTGCAGAACAAAAACATTTTGAGGCAACTTGCATTTTTGGGAAGGATAAAGAATTGATATGGGAAGAACCCACATTAATAACTAAAACGGGGCAAGTTTATATTATATCTATTACTGGCATGTTTCCACATTCTATGGATTCTATGATTCTGTGTTGAATGGTTGAAGGGCTAAATGGCCTACTTCTGTTCCTGTGTTCCTAATAAAAGAAAATTACATGTTTAAAAAGCCTATGAACAATTTTTAATACTACAGAAACTGACACATCAGTGCTTCTTCAAAATTTGCAGTACTTTGAAGTGATCTAGAAAAATATTGGTTGACTTTTTAAAATAAACTGTATATTTTGAGTTGATTCTTCCATTAGGGAGATTTTGGGCAAATGAGAATATAGATTGGTGACTATTGCAGGATTGTATTGCTCACTAGAAGTTCTCGAATGAAGTGTGTTTGTTGTGGATATTTGTTAAAGTATCTATTTGAGATGGCTCAGGGAATCCGGATGGACTCGACCTGGAGCCTCTCTTGGTTCATCCCGGAGATCATACTCTGGTAGTCTGGAATATAAAACTCTGACAGATGCTTTAGTTTAAATTATCACTTTTATTTACCAATGGCATCGATATTACATTATAACATAGATACCTACAAACTAGGCTTGAGCTAAGGTTCTAAAACCTTGAGCAGAGTAGCGGTGCCAGCTCTTAGCCCTAAGAATTCTCTCCGGCTACTCCCCTTATTGCTGCAAACAAGCTATCTTTATACAGAATTTGCTTTTAAAATTACAAAAATGCCGCATGTCCTTCACCAGATAAGCAGCAATAAAATGGCAAAAGTTTGCCGAGGAAGAGAAACTCATTGACACGTCTGTGTATTTTTGACTAATTAAGGCACATGCACATCAAAGTGGGAAACCTTGATCCAGCCAGGCCAAATGGTCAATTACTTTGGCTAGTACGTCATGACGAGAGACTAGTCTTTCAACCTAAAAGGTCATGAGGTCACCTCACTCAGCTAACATGTCTAGTAAATGGCTATTTCTTTTAAAATCGTCTTAGATTCCCAAAATGCAACTTAATTTCATAACATTCCCGGATCTCGAGCTCCAGGGAACACACACATTCAATCCATGACAAGCCAGTATTCACTCAAATCATACCACAAAGGGTTAATCTTTCCACCAGCTTCTGTCTTTGCCTTTGTCTTTGTGTCTCTCTCTCTCTCTGTCTTTCTCTTGCTCTCTTTCTTTCTCGCACGCTCTTTTCGTGCCCGCACTCTTTTTTTTCCTCTCCTCTCTCTGTCCCTTGAACCCTTCAGTCAGTGAATGTAATTTACAAAAGAATGTTTTCTCTCTCTCACTCACACATGAACATCTTCCAACTTTCAGCCTTTGTATTTTCCTAGCCTTTAAGTGTATTGAGACATTCACTCTCCAGAACAATCAAGGTGAAGGATCTGAGCTTTATAAATTCAAACATTTTCATGTATACCACACTGAACAGATATCAGGATTGTTCTATTAGATGCATATTCCACTCCGCTTACTAAATTAAAAATTATTTTGCTATTGAGTATGTATTTTGTTAAGAGTTTTTGATATAAACCAGCAATTTAGTTATCTGATATACCACTGTGAAATATGTGCTTCCAGCATGAGAAGAAAGTACTGCCACACATTCCACAAGTAAACAAATGTTATCACCTTATTTAGACGATCCATTGACAAGAACAGATGTCCCCAATTCTTCTAAACAAACGTGCCTCACTCCAGTGGTCGAATGCTTTCCTGCATCTCCTGAGCAGATGTAAAGCTACTGACATTCTCATATGTAGCAAGGACTGTTCTCACTGTAATTTGATGCTACTTTGTTAATTTAATTACACAGTTTTATTACTGTTTAGAAATGAATAGGTTATCCAATAAACTTGCCCCTTTGTGGTTGTTCTTAATGTGGGTTCTTCCCACATCGATTCTTTTTCCTTCCCAAAAATTTGCCTCTTAAAATGATTTTTGTTACTGGCAAAACGTGGTAATTTCTCGGCTTTTGCATGAAGTATTTATCTAAATTCTATAGCCTTAATTTGTATGTTGTCATTATCTTTAAACCTGTCATCAAAATTGTGATATTAGCTGATCTAAATTTATTAACTTTTTAGCTTTCTATTAGATCACTTCAATGGTTCTTCTTTCTTAAGTCTGTCTTCCTAGCTATCCTTTAAATTCTTGTGACCAGCTATCATCATGGTGGGCCTACAACAATATACCTTATATTCAAATAATAGATGATCTTGTGTACAAAATCGCCTCTACTTATAATCTCTAAAAATCCAAATTGTTTATGCTTGTCACGCATTTGCAGCTACCTCCTGGAAGAGGTGGGATTTGAACTAAGCAGCCTGGCTCAAAAGTAGGGACACTACATGAATAGCTCATAATTGAAGTCCGCTGTTAGTCTGGTGTTTGCACATGTAAACACATGCTGTCAAGACAACCACCACACTGATGTGTCCTGTATTCCTTTTATGCAACTTTTGGGCAAAATTGGCAGGAACAGTCTCTGAACTGGAAACTTTGTAACAGTGAGATGTTGGGAAAGTGTGGGTTTCAACTCTTCAAAATTAAGGCACACATTAAACATTGACCCCAACATTTTGGCTAAGAATCTAGTCTTAAAAACTCAACGTTAGGTATTGATGTGTTCTGGTTGTCTGTCCTCCATTCTAGATTGGGGAACCAAGTGTCTTCAGAAAAACACCATTGACTCTTGTTTTGCTTTCTATCTTCCTGCTAATGTAGTCTGTTATCTGCTCTTTCCACCAAATCTGTTCACTGGAGCACTGGTTTCCATTTTGTGCTTCTGCAGTCCTCTTTTCTGACATATTTTGTAGATTGGTACAATATGAATATCACTTATTGATTTCAATTGCTTTCATTTAAATTTATCTCTCCACAACTCCATTTTCTGGCACAGTTTTCTAAACTATTTGTATCTGTCTCAGTCCAATCACTTTGTTGTTTATACTGTATGGTCTGAGCGCTTAATAGTCTTGTTTTGATCCATTTTTAACATTTTAATTTGTATAATTTGCAATTAACAGAGATCCCAGGGGCCTTGGTGCTCGACAAAATACTTTCTAGCTTGGAAGGTTAACCCTTCTGACTATGCAGTGTTTCTGTTTAATTAATTTTTGTACATGTAACTTCAGTCATTCTCTGCCTTATCCACGACTCAGCATCTTTCCATTATTTACCATAGAACCTTGCTATTCTAAATATATAGTATACATTGAATGTTCCTCATCTGAAATAGACGTTGTGACTTTTAACAAACATTATTCTTGACCTCACCAGCTTCATGCTATTTTACCTGTACTTTATCAGTACAAATGAGCCCTGAAACTATAATTTTATTATTTCATAAGGCATGGTATGGCAAAGGCTCAACTGCGTTATTTCCATCACCAGGTCTTAAACAAGGAAGAACAAGAATTAGCTGCCAGGAGTGAATATAACTTTGACCATCCTGATGCTTTTGATTTTGACCTAATTATACATACCTTGAGGAAGCTAAAGAAAGGGAAAAGTGTGAAGGTTCCTGTTTATGACTTCACTACGCACAGTCGAAGAAAGGATTGGGTATGTAAAAGACCTTTCAATTACTTTTTTTTCAACAAAATTTGAATTGAAATTTTAACACATAGCTAATGATACAACACGGTTGCTAATAAAACAACTTTAATGGAAGAAAACCTTTCCAGGTTAGATGGAAGCTGCTAAGAAAACACCTTAAGTTGATGTGTGTAATGATTGGAACCAGGCTGATCTCATTGACTATGAGGTTAATGGACCAGGTTAACAATCCTAATCAATCAGTAAAGCTTGTTTGAATAATATAATGAGGCGATGAGAATTTCCTCAGTTCAGGCAACTGACTCCGAGCTGGCTAGCCATAGCCAGTGTACTGTGCACAAGTAAATAAATGGTAATTTGGTGAAGGGATACTGGCCTCTGTGCAGTTATTTCAGTGGTGACTAGAGAAAACAGATTGTGCCTGAAGAACATTCACTTGCTAGTCATTTTTGAGTTGAGGTAAGCATTTCTGGCATTATGCCTTTGTTTGGGAAGCTTGACGCATTTGATCCTGCTATCAAAGACTGGGCTCACTATGTGGAAAGAATGTGACTTTTTTTTTCCCCAGGCAAATGACATTAGGGTGGATGAAAAGTAATCCTTTTGACTGCTTGCAGACTTTCTGCATTCTCTGTTATAAGCGGCTTAATTTTCCCATAGGCATCAGACACTGGAGCTGCTGAAGGAATATTACCTCCATTTCTGAGACACAATTGATTTTATTTGGCTGTTTGAGATTTCTGGGAATCTGTAATGGGATTTTTGACAAGGTTGAGACGACTGGCAGAGTATAAAGTTATAGAGATATACAGCATGGAAACAGATCCTTCAGTCCAACTCGTCCATGCCGACCAGACATTCTAAGTCTAGTCCTGTTTGTTAGCACTTGGCTCATATCCTTCTAAACCCTTCCTATTAATTATGTCTATCCAGATCCCTTTTAAATGTTGTAATTGTACCAGCCTTCTCCATTTCCACTAGTAGCTCATTCCATACATGTACCTACCTTCTGCATGATAAAAGTTGTCCTTTAGATACCTTTCCCCTCTCACCTTTAAACCTAAGCCCTCTTGTTTTGGAATACCCCACCTCTGGGGGGAAAAAGATCTTGTTTATTTATCCTATCTACGACCCTCCATGATTTTATAAACATCTACAATGTTGTCCCTCTGCCTCTGACACTCCAGGGAAATTAGCCTCTCCCTAATAGAGGTGGCAGGGTGGCTCAGTGGTTAGCACTGCTGCTTCGCAGTGCCAGGCAGCAGTTCCAGTCTTGGGTGGGTGACTGACTGCGTGGACTTTGCACATTCTCTCCGTGTCTGCGTGGGCTTTCTCTGGGTGCTCCAGTTTCCTTCCCCAGTCCAAAGATGTGCAAAGTTAAAAATCACACAACACCAGGTTATCATACAATAAGTTTAATTGGAAGCACTAGCTTTCGGAGCACTGTTCCTTTATCATTTTCCACAACGACCTGATGAAGGAACGCCTGGTCTAACTTGTCCATGCCAACAAGATATTCCAACCTAATCTTGTCCTGTTTGCCAGCATAGCCCTCTAAACCCTTCCTATTCATGTACTCATCCAGATGCCTTTTTAATTTTGTAATTGTACCAGCCTCCACCACTTCCTCTGGCAGGTCATTTCACACAGAGGACAGTTTGTATGTGGAAATGTACCCCTCAGGTCCCTTTTAAATCTTCCTCCTTTCACCTTAAAGTTGTGCTCTGTAGTTTTGAGATCCCCTAACCTATGAAAAAGACGTTTTGCTATTCACTGTATCTATGCCCCTTATGATTTTATTTACCTCGAAGGTCGGGAAGAAGTCCCAGCCTGTCCTTCTAACTCAAATTCTCCAATCCTAGTCACATCCCTGTTAATCTTTTATTCAACCTTTCCAATTTAATAAAATCCTACCTATAGCAGGGTGACCAGACTATAGTATTCCATAAGTGGCCTCACCAACATCCTGTACAACTGCAACATGACGTCCCAACTCCTATACTCACTGGTCCCAGCAATGAAGGCAAATGAGTTAAACACTTTCTTCAAGACGCTGTCAACCTTTTGGTGCAACTTTCAAGGAACTATGTATCTGCACCCCTGGGTCTTTATGTTCAACAACACTCCCCAGGATCCTACCATTAATTGTATAAGTCATGCCCTCCCTTGTTTGACTTACGAAAATGCTACACCTCAAGTTCATCTGCATTAAACTCCATCTGCGATTTGGCCCCCTGGCGCAGTTGATCAAGATCCTGTTGTTCTCATTGTAGCCAGCCAAGAAGGTTATCTATGTCACCAATTTTGGTGTCATCTGCAAACTTACTAACCATGTTTCCTATATTCTCATCTAAATTGTTTATATAAATGACAGACAGTAGTGGAGTTGGCACCAATCCCTGTGGAACACCGTTGATACTAGTGACCAGTCCAATAAACAACCGTTCACCACCACCCTCTGTCTCCTAGTGTTGAGCCAATTTTGTATGCAATTTGCAAGGTCTCTTTGGATCTCATTTAATCAAGTTCAGTTCAGTTCAGTTAAGAGTCAAGTTCAGTTTCTGATCAATGATAACCTCCCAGGATGTTGATATTGGGGGATTCAGCGATGGTAACACTGTTCAGTGTCAAGAAAGGTTGGTTAGATTCTCTCATCAGAGATGGTCATTGCCTGGCATTTGTGTGGCATGAAAGTTACTTACCACTTTATCACTAAGCCTGGATGTTGCTACATTTGGATTAAGACTGCTACTAGCTGAAGCTCACATTGACTTCAAACAGGCACTACACCAGCATTGCCCATAGAAAATGTGGCAAGTGTAGCACAGGAGCACAGAGTCATAGAGATATACAGCATGGAAACACACCCTTCGGTCTAACTCGTTCACTCGTTGCTGAACATTGTTCAATTATTGGCGAGCGTTTTCACATCTGATCTTGGAGGGAGGCAACTGAAGATGTTTGGGCCTAGGTCACTATGCTGAGAAACTCTTGCAGAGATGCTGTGGAGCTGAGATGACTCTCCAACAACCACAACCATCTTCATTTGTGCAGGTGAAAACATTAGAGTAAAAATATTGAGATTGAGAATATTAAGTTCATTGCATAGGAGAACAGATTTAATGTGGATCTTGAGCAATCAAAACTTAGTGTTGTATGGTATGTTGGAGATGAATTTATGGAGAGCAATTGTTGTCAAGTGATAAGGAAGAAATTGGAGCACTTGAGTCTAGATTTGGAAGGATATGGACCAGGAGCAGACCGGTGGAACTAGTTTAGTTGGCGATTATGTTCAGCATGGACGAGTTGGACTGAAGAGTCTGTGTTCTATGACTTTGACTCGAAATGATAAGTTCACAGATAATTGTATTAATAACTTTGAACTGGGGGGGATAAACACTAGCAGTGACGTAGAATTGAAGGTAGGGGTTCCTGGGCACACTCCCCATTAAACCCCACTCTACATCTGGCACCTTCCCCTGCCATCAGAAGAGGCGCAAAACCTGTGCCCACATCTCCCCCCAAGGCCCCAAAGGATCATTCCAAATCCAGCAGAAATTTACTTGCATATCCTTGAACTTCATTTACTGCATCCATTGCTGTGTATGTGGTCTCCTCTAATATCAGAGAGACCAAGCGCAAACTCGCCAAACAATTCAGGGACCATCTCTTGTCCATACACACAAAGCAACCCCACTTTCCTGTAGCCATCCATTTCAACTTTTCCCCCACACCCCTCCCCAATTCCCCCATGACATGTCTCACCGCCTCAATGTGAAATTCATCAGTGTACAAATCTCCTCTTCCCCATCCGATCCCAGATCAACCCACATGACTTGGCTCCACCCTCTTGACCTGACCTATCTGTCCATCTTCCTTCCCATCTATACACTCCACTCTTCCTACTGACCTTCACAGTCACATCCTACCTTCGCTCACTATTGCCATCCTAACTACCTTTCCCCTGGCCCCACCATCCCCTTTCCCTATTTATTTCTCAGCCCCTTTTCCCCTCCACAATCCTGATAAAGGTTTAAGCCTGAAACATTGACTCTCTTGCTCCTCATATGCTGCCTCACCTGCTGTGATTTTTCCAGCTCCACACTTTATCGTTCGTGGTAGTGAACAGAATGGCTTCAGATTCTGGTCTAAGTCAAACTGGATAATTTAGATTTTGTACAGTTCAGTGCAACTGAACAAAATAGCATGACAGCTGCTGGTAAGAGAAGAGTTTATGAACTAAAAATGCCTGCTTCAGTCTTGATCTCCAGTTGGGCTCCTGCATAATTCCTATGAGACAACTGAAAGATATCTGATTAAGGGATACAGTAGAGGGATGGAGCTAAGTGGTATTGGAATAACTTGCAACCCAATATAAGTGCAAACTATGGTCAAGCAAGGTTGTGTCATCACACCAACACTCTTCTGTATGTTCTCTTCGCAATTCTCCATCTCAACTCCACGAAGCTTCCCCCAGGAAAGGAGCTAATCTACAGGATAAACAGGAAACTGTTAAATATAAGTCACCACCCAGTCCAGAACTAAGACCATCTCTGTCACTGAGCTGTAGAATGCAGATAATGTTTGTATAACCACCATCACTGCATTCAAGGAGGCATAACAGGGGATGGGCCTTAGGCTCAACATCACAAAGACAAAAGTCCTCTCATCCTGCTCCCAACTGAAAATACTGGCTTCTGACTATCAAGATCTATAGTAAGCCACCAGACAACATGGATTTATTCTTGTGTTGTGGAAGGTTCCATGGCGCCATAATAGCTTTTGAAGAAACAGTTGTTTGACTGGAAAGGTGTGAGCCCTGACACTGAGCTCAGGTTCTACAACACAGCAGTGTACAGTATGCAATGTACAGTAGATGCGTCAAATCCCTCATGAAATTCACCAATACCTTTGTAAAATCCTGCAAATCTACTGGTAGGATAGCTGCTTAATATCAGTGTCTTCTCTCAGGCCAATATTCTTGCCATCAAGTTAATGGTTACAGTCAGCTGCCTTGGGCAGGTCACATTGTCTAGAAGCTTAACATGGGACTCCCAAATCAAGCTCTCTACTCTGAATTCAATCATGGAAAGAGGTTAGTATCCATCATTAAAATTTCACTAAAAATATGCAATATTCCCACTGATCTGTGGAAATCTCTTCCCAAGACTGAAACAAAGCCCAAGTATCTGACCCACCCACCTGATCAAACGCCAACTGTGCACCTGTGGCAGGGTGTATGGATCTAGCATTTGACTCTACCTCAGGACCCATAAATCCAGACAGACAACAAGTCATCATTGGTTCCTAAGGACCTCCTAAGAATACAAAGGAGAAATCACAAGCATATTTTATTTGATCTTGCAGGTAAAGAATGGCCACTTATGAAGGGTAACTCTCAACTGTTCCAATTCATCTAAGTGTGAATTTCAATATTTTTTCTCAATACTGTACTTGTATTTTTAAAACAAGTGCCCTGGCTTCCAAAATAAAGCATATTTTAAATCTTAAAATTTCCCATAAGTTTCAAATGTACAGAAATCAATACTGGTACTTCCATTTGAATTTGGGATAAAAGCTCAATGTGTGAAATATTGGACCCGCAGGAGGCTGAAAAAACACAGCAAGCCAGGCAGCCTCAGGCAGCCTCAGGAAGAAGTGTTATACCCGAACTGTTATCCTCTTCACCTCCTGATGCTGCCTGGCTTGCTGTGTACTTCCAACGTCCTACATGTCTACCTTGGATTCCAGCACCTGCAGTTTTTTGTCTCTAAATCTTGGACCATGGCTCCCAAATTTGTGTTCGTCTCAATCAAAGCAGTGAATTTAACTCCACTCTAATATAAATTATAAATTGCAAAATAAGTAACTATTAACTGCAGTGCATAGTAAAAGGACTATTTACTTCCTACTTTGCATGTTGAGCATTAGGAGAAAGTGAGGATTGCAGATGCTGGAGACCAGAGTTGAAAAGTGTGGTGCTGGAAAAGCGCAGCAGGCCAGGCAGCGTCCTAGGAGCAGGAGAATCGATGTTTCGGGCATAAGCCCTTCTTCAGGAATTCCTGAAGGAGGGCTTATGCCAGAAACGTCGATTCTCCTGCTCCTCTGATGCTGCCTGGCATGTTGAGCATTGTATTGAGGAATCATGTCTCAGCAGAAATATCCCATTTTGATAACATTGGCACAGTGTGGGTGGCACAGTGGTTAGCACTGCTGCATCACAGCGCCAGAGACCTGGGTTCAATTCCTGCCTCAGGCGACGCTCTGTGTGGAGTTTGCACATTCTGGGTTTCCTCCGGGTGCTCCGGTTTCCTCCCACAATCCAAAAATGTGTAGGTTAGGTGAATTGGCCGTGTTAAATTGCCCGTAGTGTTAGGTGAAGGGGTAAATGTAGGGGAATGGGTCTGGGTGGGTTGTGCTTCGGCAGGTCGGTGTGGACTTGTTGGGCTGAAGGGCCTGTTTCCACACTGTAAGTAATCTAATCTAATCTAATCTAATCTAATCTAATCTAATTTCAAATAAATGTTTATGTTTAAAATGTATTGCACATCTGTGATGAGCAGTAACCTAACCTGGAAAAAGGGAAGTACCCAATATGCAAGTTCAGAGTGACATAGCACCGTTTCAAGATGATAGTTACAGAAGTACCTTTGTAGTCAGGAAGACTATAGTATCGATTGCTTTTGAAAATATATTCAGCCTATTGAGAGTGTGAATTATACTGTCCACATTTAATTAATTGCTCTTGCTCCTACATGCTCTCTTTCACTCCAGAGCGTTCTCGCTCTCTCTCATGGTCTCGTGCACTGGCACTTGTGTGTTCTCGCTCCCACACGCTCTCTTGCACTTCTGTTACGAAGCTGTGTAGAATAATTGTGAATTGAAAAACAGTGTGTTGTCCCTTTAAGAGATAAAAGTGCTTTTTTAAGTTTAGAGTCAAATAGAGAAGGAGTTTGTGGGGAATAGTACAGACAGTTCTAAATGGAAACATGTAACATTTGGTTTTGTTAATGAATATCTTAGGCTCGTTTTACGACAAGTTTGATTTAAATTAATTGGCCAAATTCAAACACACACAAATTCAAAACCAATTGAATTTAAAAACTGATGATATTGACTGCCTGAAGCCATTCATATTATGAGAATTTGCTGCATCGGAAAATGCTTTCTGAACAGAGAGCAAACCTGCCATCTGAGAAAGAAACACCAGGCTTTCGCAAGAAATTGCCATCATCTCTAACAGGTACTATCTATCGAAAAGGCACATTCAGTGAATATTCTTGATACCTGAAAATGATGGAGAAGCCATTTCAGACAGAGGAAGATGATGGGAAATGACGCAGAAAGTTCAGGAGGATCCATTCCGTGTGAACCTTAAGACTAAGTTTTGATTCATTGTTCTTATTAATTGTGTTTACGTAAGTTTTATGAAACACCATATGTATTAGAATTTAGTTCAGTAAGGGAATAGGTAGCAATGGAAGAGATTTATTGCTTATGTTAATAATTCTGTTAATTTGTTCACTGTTGGAGTTAGATAAATAAATTGTCACTTGTTTATTACCGAGTGGGTGAAAGGATTCCTTTTTATTTAACCTCATTCATAACCGTTTGGGGGTAAGAGGTAGGTTATACCACTTTTCATGGTTTTTTTTAAATCAGATTACAAGGTGAGGCGATCTATTCTGGGTGTTTTGGTTTTAATTATCAGAGTATTTATCTCCGCTTTGTAACACTTCTCTCATTCCCGTGCATTCTCACTCACTCTCTTTCTTGCACACTCCATCACTCTCATACACTCTCGCTCTCACATGCTCACTCACACGCTCTCTCTTGTTCATGCATGCACTTTCGCACATACTTGTTCCTGCACTTACTCTCGCTTTTCTCGCTTCTTCATGCTCTCGCTCCCTTACGCTTTGGCTCCAACATGCTCCCTCAATCTTGCCTGCTCATTTGTGCTTGCACTCTTGCACTGTCGTGTATTTGCTCCCTCATGCTGTTTTCCCATGCTGTGTCGCTGCCTAGCACTCTTGCATTCTTGTATCTTTGCAAGCTCCATTACACTTTCGCGCTCTCATGCTCTCGCAAACACTCGATCTCTCACTCTTCTCCCTTATGCTTTCGCTCTCGTGCTCTTTTGCATTATCGATCTCATGCGCTCCCTTGCGCTGTGGCTCTCAAGCGCTCACTGACTCACTCCCTTAGTCTTGGACACTTTGGATCTCAGTCATGCACTACCTCTCATGTGCTCACTCACACCGTTCTTTGTGCTCTGGCTTTCACGTTTTTCCCTTATGCATTTGAACTTAGGCGCTCCGTTATTCTGTCATTGCTTCATGTGCTGCATCATGCTCTCACTTCCTCATGCGTTGTCTCATGCTGTCACATTCTCACCGTGCCCTGGAGTCTTAGTGTGTGCCCTTCACATCCTCATATCCTCGCGTTCTCCCTCGCAACTTTGCATGCTCCATTGTGTCCTTGCATTCTTGCATACTCTCCCATTCCTTCGTGCTCTCGCGCATTCGCTTGTACCCACCCTAGTTCGCATACCCGCTTGCTGCCATGTGCCTTCTTGCTCCCTCATGCCTCCTTTGTTCCCTTGTGCACTCCCTTGTGCCCACGTGCTTTCTCTCCCTAGCGCTCTCCTGCAGTCCCCGTGCGCTCCTTTTGTATTATTGTGTCCTCGCGTGCTCCCTCAAGTTCGTTCTCTCTCATTCCTTGTTCCCTCTTGCTCCTCTTCATTCCTGCTGTCTTGCTCTCGTGCTCTCTCACACACTCGTGCTCGCCCACTCTCTCTGTCCCTTGCTCTCACAAGCGTGTTCTCCAGCTTCAGCGTACTCTTGTTCCTTCGCACACTCATTCCTGCATGCAAACCCCTTGCTATCTCAGTCCTGCTTGCTCCCTCACACGGTCTTATGCAGTCTCGCTTCACGCACTCCCTTGCACACTCGTTCCCACTTGCACCCCCTCGCACAGTCTCTTGCACTCTCTCCTCACGCGCTCCCTTGTGCTCTCTTTCCCTTGTGCTCTCGGTTCCTGTGCACATTTGCGCATTCGTGCTCTCTCGCGCATTCACTCATGCGTGCTCTCTTACACACTTGCTCTCAAACCCCCATGAACTCTCGCTCCTGTGCGCTCTTGTGCACTTGTTCCCATGCTCACTCTTACTCTTATGTGCCTTCACACTGCCACTCCTTTGTGTTCTCTTGTTTTCTGGCTGTCACACACAACCCCTCATGTACTCGCAGTCTCTCTCACCTTCACAGCAATCTTTCATGCGCTCCTTCGTGTACACTCACTCTCACGCATTCTCGTTTGCTCACACAATCCCTTCTATTCTCACATCCTCCCTTGCTCTCTCTCCCTCCTGCCGTCCCCCCGTGCTCGCCCGTGAGTTCTTGCCTTCTCTCTCGCTCTCTCATGTCTGTCATCTGCTCCCTTGTGCTCTCGGCACTCCCTCGTGCTGCCATTCCCGTGTGCACCATCGCACTCTCACTCTCGCATGCTCTGTTACTCCCTCGCTGTATGTCTACCATGTGCTGTCTTGCATGGTTTCTTTTGATGTTGATGCCTTCCATTTTTGCAATGTTGCATGCTCCCTTGCACAGTCTCTCACACTCTTGCTCCCCCGTGTTCTCTCACATTCTGTCTCCTAGGCGCTCTTGCTTGCACATGCCTGCTTATGCTATGGCTCCCACTGATGCGCTGGCTCCCACACAAGCTTTCACTCACTCACACGCTCTTGCTCGCACCCGCTCTTGCTCCTGCACTGTTGTGCACATCTCTCGCTCCCATGTGTTCTCCCTTTCTCTCATACATTCCCTTGCTCTTGTGCACTCTTGCCTTCGCATGCTGTCTCTTACACACTCCTCTCACTCCCTCGCGCACTTACTCATGCTTTGTTGCTCTCTGGCCCGTGTGCTCTCTCTCGTGTACTCTCACGTCATCCTTCGTCCTTGTGCTCTCCTTTGCATCCTCATGCACTCCATCATGTCCTCTTGCTCTCTCATCCTCGCCTGTTCCTTTGTGCTATGGCGCCCTCGCACACTCCTTCATACTCTCAACCCCTCACACTCACTCCCACTCTCTTGTGCATTCTCTCTTGCTCTCTCACGCACTCCCTTTCTCTCACCCCCCCCCCCCCCCGACTCTTTGCACTCTGTGGCTCGCACGCACTCCCGTTCTTGCACTCTCGTGTGCTCAGTCAAACCCTCAGTCTTGTGTGTTTCCTCGTGCTCTTGCTACCTCACGTTCTTATGCCCTCACACACTGCCTGACGGACTCCCGTTTGTGCGCGCTTTCACTCCCTCGCACCATGTTGAAGAAAACTCTCAGACTCTGACCTTGCGAACTGATTAGTTTATTACATGATATATCATGGGGAATTCACCTTCCTAACTGTGGTTCGGTGTTATTCCCAAGTACATCAGGATACTACAGGTTTATATAGAGAAAACAGATAGAAGCTGATCGTTAATTACACAGTTTGGCATGCTTACAAGTTGGCACTAAATTAGAGGTTAGTCATTAAGTTCAAAACTAAAGCAGATATCCCTAATTGGCTGAATGACTGACTGTGAAGAGGTGGGACTAGAGAAGGAAGGAGGACTAATTGGAAAGTCTATGTCAGCTGGTTCTACAGCCAGCGCTGATCATTCAGCAAAGGGAGGAGACACTATTTTGAGAAGGAAGATAAGGACAACCTTTCACATTACCTCATAGTAAGGAGTGCATAGCTAGTAAAGTTCTGGCTGGGGACACAAAATGAACTCTCAGCCGAATCAGAAAAATGGCTTCCAGGCAAATAATGTTAACCTTTCTCTAACAATCTTCTCCTTTTTATTTTCATAATCAGAAAGGCAGGTCTGGGACTTCAACAAAAGGTGGAATGTATCCCGAACCAGGTGGGTTATTTGGAGGGGGCGATTCTGAGTCAGTTTGGTTACCCTCTGAATCCGAGCCGATATCCTCCTCAAATCCAGGGTGTGAGGGCCTAGGGCTGAGGGCTTGGTGGTGACACAAGGGCTCATCGGGAAGGTAACCTTAACTAATTGGGCTATGGGGGTGTAGAGGGTAGTAGCAATGAGCTGTTAATGCGCAGCACTGTTTGAGAAAAACAATCAAGAGCGTGATGACCACTAGGGCAATAACCAGCACCATGAAACCCTGAACAATGGCACTCCTCCTCTTTCCCCCCCCCCAAAACCCGAACCACTTGCCCATCCAGGTCCAAAGATCCCAATGGGAGTTGGCAGTATGAAGCCTACTGGCCGCCTCTCAGCTGTGGTCAGCAAGATTGGTGATGTTTCCACTGGCATCGGGGATATAGGTGCAGCAGGCAGAGCCGATGAGGGCACATATGGCCCCCCCTTCTCGACCAAAAGATAGTCTAGCACCATCCAGTTCTGGAGGGCAGCCATCTCCGCATTAATCTCCTTTAGGGCTGAGGCTGTGTCATTGGCCACCTTCTCTAGGAGAGATGCCAGGTGCCTAGCTTCGATGGTCAGCCGGGCGGTCCCATAGAAAGGGATGGATACAGCTCAAATGGAGATAAAGATCTTTTGGAGCGAATTCTGAGCAGCTCGAATGGGAATGAGTGGAAATGGTAGATGTAGGGGAATACATAACCAACATAGCAGCTACCAACCCAGGAGATTAAGGGTAGGCCTTATGGCCACAAATTAATAGGTGCCATTATAGGTACCTAGATGGTCCGTCTGGGTGCCAGTCCAAAATGTCCTAAAAATAGTGTCACCCGAGGTTTTGTTGGGGGTCTTAAGTTGAGTATACTGCCTCTTGTAGTGGACTGGATAGACTTTGAGGTAAGGAGCAGGGAATTGTTGCAACTGCTGTATTTAGCAACCCACCCACCGGGAGATTAGAATACTTAGTGTGGAAGCAGGCCCTTCAGCCCAACAAGTCCACATCTGACCCTCCGAAGAGGGACCCACCCAGACCCATTCCCCTACATTTACCCCTTCACCTGCACATTTTTGGGCTGTGGGAGGAAACTGGAGCACCTGGAGAAAACCCACGCAGACACAGGGAGAATGTACAAACTCCACACAGACGGTTGCCTGAGGCGGGAATTGAACCTGGGTCTCTGGCGCTGTGAGGTAACAGTGCTAACCATTGTGCCACCATACTGCCCATGGAGAGTCGCTTTTAAAACAAATAGTTCCCAGAGGTGCACCCAGCCTTGTGGTGTTTGCAAGGACCAGGGCAGGGAGTGCACGCAAGAGGTTGTACCGGGGTTGGAACCAGCCTTTATACTTGTTCAAGGTATACCCTGCTGACTATTATCTGTTAGGGCAAGGCCCAGTTTCTCGAACCCACTGGGAAGTCACAATGTGGCCACCTTGGAGGACCGATTCAGTTCCAACCACCGTTCAGCAGTGTCAGATTCATTGAATGGTTTGGGTTGAAGAGGGATTCCTCCTTGAGAATGAAGAGGAATGTGAGCACATACCCAGCAGCTGGAACGGTTAATCTCTCTGGCGTAGGTATAAAGAAGGTATTAGAATGTACCTCGTGAATGATAAAATGCTGTGCTCTGTTCCTTGGATCTCATTCAAACCCCACCAGGGGGTACAGAGCTAGGAGGGACACAGAAGAGGTAGACAGTCACTGCCCAGATGGCACAGCTGGTGGATGTGCTGATGTTTCCGGTGTTTGTTGTTCAGGGGCTTTCTGGTCATGTTGTTTGGGCGAAGGCGCTCTTTTGCAATGGGTGGCGTGTGTCCATGCAGGTACTCCTTCAACCTTGACTACCATTTGGGTCACCAGGACGACGAGGTATGGGCATTTCCACCTAGGAGAAAGAGAATTATTTTCAACGGATTTAATCATCACAGATTCCCCTGGGTGGATCAGATGCATGGGACCATTACCCGGCGTGAGGAGGGCCTCCTTGACCAACTTATGGTTGTGGGTGATGACCTGGCACAATGATTTGGCATAATCCAGAAGGGACTTATGAGTGAGAAGTAGTGCCACATCTGTGGGAAGTTTGGGGGGTCGGAGTCCTGTGGGCATTAAGCGGCCCATGAGTACCTCAGAGGGAGTTAGTCCCATAGTTTGATTAACTTGGCCCCAGAGAGTGTAAAGGGCTAGTGGCAATGCCTCTGGCTAGGGTAGACCCGTATCCTGGGTGCCCTTGGTTAAAGTAATTTTAAGGGTGCCATTCATCCGTTCCACCATCCCCGAGGACTGGGGCTGATACGGAATGGGGTGTTTCCATGTAATACCCAAAATTTTATTAACCCCTTTTGTGACCTCAGCAGTAAAATGCATCCCTCTGTCACTGTTAACACCATTCGGGATACCAAACCGAGGAATCACATCCTTCATGAGACACTTAACCACTGTTCTAGCATCATCCTTAACGTGTAGGGAAAGCTTCCTTTGGAAAACATATCCACTATGACCAGCAGTTATTTAAAACCCTGTTTGGGGGGCATGTGGGCAAAGTCGATCTGCAAATGATGAAAGGGTCCATCGGGAATAGGCAAGTGACCATATTTGGCCAGTGGTTTAGCATTATTATTCTGGAGGTAGATCAGGCAGCGGGAAACTAGCGCTTGTGCTGCCGCAGCGAAGCCAGGAGCATTTCAGCTTTGTCTTACTGCACGTATCATTCCCCGTCTTCCTGTATGACCAACTCCACGAGCAGCCAGTGCCAAAACATGCAGATGTGATCGGGACAGACGATTCTACCATCCGGGTGTTGTACTAGTCTTAAGCTGCCTGATTCCTTCGCCCCTATACGTGCCCAACTATCTTTCTCGACCTGAGGGGCGTGCTGCTGAGTGGCCCCTATCCCATCCACCGCTAAGTCTAAAGTGTCTTTTGACTTCCCCGTCTTGAAAGCTTGCGAAACACATATAATGGGGGTTAAAGCTGCTCGTTTGGCAGCTTGGTCAGCACGTGCATTCTCTCGGAATATTGGATCGTCTGTAGCAGTATGAGCTGCACACTTAATCACAGCCACAGCAGAGGGAAGCATTATAGCCTGCAGAAGGTTGTTGATGAGCAGGGTATGTTGGAGGGGTCGTCCAGAGGAAGTAATAAATCCTCTATATTTCCATAGGGCTCCAAAATCATGGACTACTCCAAAAGCATATCTGGAATCAGTGTAGATATTAACAGACTTTCTGTCAGCTAGAATACAGATCCTGGTGAGGGCAAACAATTGGGCTGCTTGCGCAGAAGTCCCGGCAATGCAGCCGATTCGAGGGTATCGAAAGGGGTGCACATTGCATATCCAGCCAACATTTGATGGTCTGATGGCCGATAAGATGAACCATCAGTAAAGAGAATCATGTCTGGGTTGTCCAATAGGGTCTCGGAGGTCAGGGCAGGGGGTAACAACCTCCTGGACTGCCTGCAAGCAGGTGGGTCATGGGAGGTTGGGAGAAGGGTGGCCGGGTTCAGCGTGGGTGTGCGTTGCGATGTAAGTTGGTACGGGATAGTAAGATGACCTCATAGCCAGTTCTCCGTGATGCTGTAAAATGTTGGGTTACTGCTGAATTTAGCAGCAGGGAGACCAAGTGAGGCACAAATACAGTGCACGGATAATCCATCACAAAAGGGGTGGACCTTTCCGCCATTACGGTGGCAGCCGCCACAGCATGCAAACAGGCCAGCATTCCCCTTACAACAGGTGGTAACTGTACAGAATAAAAGACTACACGGCCTCAGAGATCCCCATGCATCTGTGTCAAAATGTTGGACGCATACCCCTCTTTTCCTGTACATAAAGCTGAAATGGCAACATACAGTTAGGTATGCCCAGAGCAGGAGCTGAGGCCAGGCGTTGTTTAAGTGTGTCAAAGGCCCGTGACATCTCAGGCGTCCATGTCACCCGGGTCAGCTGCTTTGGTGAGGAAGTCTCACAGAGAGGCGCATCAACAATACGATAGTCTGGGATCCAGTGTCTGCAATAGTTCACCATGCCGAGGAAAGACAGCAGTTCAGTACGCGAAGCAGGAGGAGAGAGTTTGACAATGGCTGCAATGATAAACCTCTGATAAACCGTGCGGAAGCTCGTAACCCAGATACTATACTTTCTTCTGGTACAACTGCATTTTCTCCAGTGAGACTTTATGTCCATCCTGAGCCAGACAGTGGAGTAGTGCTACGGTGTCAGTCATGCAAGCTGCAGGTGAGGCCAAAGCCACAAGCAAGTCAACAGCGTACTGGATCAAGGTATTGTGACCTGGCAGGCAGAGGTCCTTCAGGGTTCAGTGCACTGCAGAAGCATACACAGTGGGGCTGTCAGTGTACCCTTGGGGAAGCCGTATCCATGTGTATTGGCGACCACCGTAAGTAAAGGCAAAAAGGTACTGACTTTTGGGGGACAATTTAATGGAGAAAAAGGCTGAGCATGGGTCTATAACTGAAAAACAGGTAGCGGTAGCAGACCTGAACGAGCCAACCATAGAAGGAAGCAGGATGCTTAATCGGATCGGGGCATCCTGGACCATAGCACAGACCTCAGCATGAGTCCAAGGCTTATCAAAAGGGACGTCCCCAATCATGAGATGGGGAGCCTGGGTGGAGAACTTCGCCGCGTCCTGGGAGCGGAGTCATGCCAAAATGGTTACTTTGCCCAGGAGCGGCACCATCAGAGGAAGAGGAAACAGTAGCCTCCGAGCTGGAAGTAGGGACAGTCGCAGCAGGACCAGCAGGCCGAGCACTAGGACCCTGCGAAGCAAGTGAGGTATCGGGTAGGTGTGGAAAGGCAACAGCTCCAGCACCTTGAGCAGCATCCCGACCGTGCAGCCGGGAGGCCACACGAGCAGCAATTTCATCAACCTGAGAGTCGGAATCTGAGGTAGGGATGGCATGTTAGGGATACTGGGTGGAATAAGGTGGAGGTGTGGTATAGGGGGTATCCGCAGGAGCGGAAGGGACAGCACCTTCAGTGGAACGCTGAGAGTGGTTTTTAGTCTTGGGGGGTTGATGGCCTTTAGCAACTTCCTTAAACTTTTCCAGACAGCCGAGCAAGTACTCCATGTCTCAGGAGGGATCCCCGTAACCACGCTCAATGTTCACTTGCCAGTAATCAATCTTATCCAACCGAAAAGAGCCTCCATGAGGGCAATTGCCGTGGGGCTATCCGTACAGATCGGAGGTGAAAGGGGTAACATACCGGCTGTCACCAGTCTCCTTCCAGACTGTCAGCCGGCGACCCCGGGGGAATGAAAGGGTCTCCTCTCACTTTTGCATCAAACATACTTACCATGGTGCTTTACGATAGCCTTCGAGGGGGCAAAAGCTCAGGGTCCGGCCTGCACAGCGGAACAGGATTGGCCTGTCCCGGGGGCTGGTGCTTCAATCAGTCCCGTAGATACTCACAAACCCATCGCCCCAACACGGAATTGCAAGCAATCACCTGTAAACAAAGAAACAAAACAACCAAAACACACAAAGGCAAACGACTTAGCAGTACTAATAGCAGCGCCGCAACCACTCCTCAAGGTCCTTACAGAAGCAGTGTTATGGACCACAGACCATCTTCCATCTCGCCCCGGGGGGATCAGCCAAAAATAAATTTAATGCAATCTTTCCCTTATTCAATCTTGCCCTCAGGGCAAGGCTCAGGTCAGGAACACGCGTGTGGCCAATAAAAGTAATTTCGAGTGCCCCTTCACACTAACAGTCAACTGAACACCAATTTAAAGCACTGTCTCTTAAAGACAAACCCCACAGTAAATGAAACTGCAGGTCCGGCTAACCTAGTAAAATAGAGGCCAAACCGACTATGCCAAATGTTGAAGAAAACTCTCAGACTCGGACCTTGCGAACTGATTAGTTTATTACACGATATATCATGGGGAATTCACCGTCCTAACTGTGGCTCGGTGTTATTCCCAAGTACATCAGGATACTACAGGTTTATATAGAGAAAACAGATAGAAGCTGATCTTTAATTACACAGTTTGGCATGCTTACAAGTTGGCACTAAATTAGAGGTTAGTCATTAAGTTCAAAACTAAAGCACTATTATGCATTCTACAAGTGGACAGATCAAATGATATCACCACCTGCTCTAGTTACACAGATTGCTAATACTAAGCAGAGATATCCCTAATTGGCTGAATGACCGTGAAGAGGCAATAACTAGAGAAGGAAGAGGGACTAATTGGAAAGTCTATGTCAGCTTGACTGGTTCTACAGCCTGCGCTGATCATTCAGCAAAGGGAGGAGACACTATCTTGAGAAGGAAGATAAGGACAACCTTTCACATTACCGCATAGTAAGGAATGCACAGCCAGCAAAGTTTTGGCTGGGGACACAAAATGGAACTCTCAGCCGAATCAGGAAAATGGCTTCCAGGCAAATAATGTTAACCTTTCACCAACACACCAACTGACCTTTTTTCCTACATTTGCTATCTTGCATTGCAACTCTCTCGCACGCTCCAGCTCTCTGCTCACTTGCCTCTGCATGCTCCTTTGTGCACTCGTGCTTCTGCATGCTCCCTCAGAACTCTAGTAATCTCTCGCATGCTCCCACTCCTGCGCACTCCCTCAAGCACACCCGTCTTCCATCTTCCCTTACTCCTGCTGTCTTGATTTGGAGATGCCGGTGTTGGACTGAGGTGTACAAAGTTAAAAATCACACAACACCAGGTAATAGTCCGACAGGTTTAATTGGAAGCACTAGCTTTCAGAGCGCCGCTCCTTCATCAGGTGGTTGTGGACAACCACCTGATGAAGGAGCGGCGCTCTGAAAGCTAGTGCTTCCAATTAAACCTGTTGGACTATAACCTGGTGTTGGGGGTTTTTTAACTTCCTGCTGTCTTGCTTGCGTATGCGCTCTCTCACGTTCCAGATTGCTCTTGCACACTCGCTGTCACATGCTCTTGCTCCCGTGCTTTTGCTACCATGCAATCTCACTCTGTGCTCTTGCTGTCTCTTGCACACTCCAGATTTACACCTCTTGTGGTGGCAAGGGAAGGTACCAGGAGTGGAGGGTGTGTTGGTGGGGGGCATGGACCTAACAAGGGAGTCGCGGAGGGAATGGTCTCTGCGGAATGCTGAAACAGGTGGCGAGGGAAATCTCTGGTGGTGGGGTCTGACTGTAGGTGGTGGAAATGGCAGAGGATGATGCACTGTATCCAGAGGTTGGTGGGTTGGAAAGTGAGGACCGTGGGGTTCTGTCCTCAATAGGGGGGTGGAGTTCAAAGGTAGCGGTGTGGGAAGTGGAGGAGATGTGCTGGAGGGCGTTGTTGACCACATGGAGGGGAAATTGCGGTCTTTGAAGTAGGAGGATATCTGAGATGTTCTGGAGTGGAATTGGTCCCCCTGGGAGCAGATGTGGCAGAGGCGGAGAAATTGGGAGTAGGGGATAGCGTTTTCACAGGAGGGTGTGGGAGGAGGTGTAGTCCAGGTAGCTGCGGTGGGTTTGAAGTCGATGTCTGTGTTGAGTCGGTTGTCAGAAATGGAGATAGAGAGGACCAGGAAAGAGAGGGAGGTGACCAAGATGGTCCAGGTGAACTTGAGGTCAGGGTGGAAAGTGTACGTGAACTTAATGAACTGTTCAACTTCCTTGTGGGAGCACGATGCAGCGCCGATATTGTCATCGATGTAGTGGAAGAAACGGTGGGGAATGGTGCTTGTGAAACTGTGGAAAATGGACTGTTCCACATACCTGATGAAAAGGCAGGCATAGGTGGGGCCCATACGGTTCCTATGGCTACCCCTTTCATTTGAAGGAAGTGGGAGGAGAAATTGGTGAGGGTGAGGACTGGTTCAGCCAATCAAATGTGTGTCGAAAAGGTACTGGTTGGATCAGTGGGAGAGGAAGAAGCAGAGGGTTTGGAGGCCTTCGTCATGGCCGATGCAGGTATACAGGGACGGGGCTGTCCAGGGTGAAGATGAAGCATTGGGGGCTGGGGAATCGAAAGTCGTGGAGGGTGTGGGTGGTGTCCTGAATGTATGTGGAGAGATTCTGCACCAAGGGGGACAGGACAGTGTCAAAGTAAGTTCAGTGGGCTAGGTGCTCGAAACGTCGACTCTTCTGTTCCTCAGATGCTGTCTGACCTGCTGTGCTTTTCCAGCACCACACTTGTTGACTCTGATCTCCAGCATCTGCAGTCCTCACTTTCTTCCTGCATTTAGTCATGGACTACTTCAGTATTTGAAGACTCATGAATGTTGCTGAACATTGTGCAATCATCAGTGAATATCCACACTCTCCTTTAGGTGGAGAGTAGGTCATTGATGAAGCAGCTGAAATTGTTTGGGTCTAGGATACTAACCTGAAGAACTCCTGTGGAGATGTCCTGAAATTGAGATGGCTAATTTCCAAAAACTACTACCATCTTCCATTCTGCTGAATATGACACTAACCACTGGTTCCTTAATTTCCATTGAATCTAATTTTAGTATGACTTCTGATGTCACAATCTGTCAATGCATCCTTGAAGTGAAAGGCAAGCACCCTCACCTCACCAATGGAATTCAGCTTTTTGTCCATGTTTCAACCAGAGTTTCAATGACGTCTGGAGCTGAGTAGTCCTAAATTTCCAGATCATCTCAACAGGGTTTGAATACTGTACTTCCTAATTCTGTTTTGACTTAACTCAGTCCTAATTTTTTGAAGTGATGTTTACATTGGGAGCATAACAGGAGGAGGCCATTCAACTCCTCTTGCCTGTTCTGTTATTCCACTACATCATGACTGATCTTCATTGTCTGAGCAAAATGAACAACTGGACACGTTGTTTGTGGTGATGGTACCACTTTTGGGACGCTTGGAGAGCTTTCACATTCATTTAGAAAAGGATCAATTTCTCAGTACTATTTGAATACAATGTAGAGCATGAACACAGTGCAAAGTAAGCATTTAGAATATTATTTTAGTAATTAGAGAAATGGGTTGTGATGTTTGTGAGTAAATAGTCAAAAATGTACTAAGACAAAACTGTAAAAAAAATTTGCCTTAAGAAAGAAGACAGATTTATGTTTCCATAGTTTTAGTTTTGGATGTGGTAACTTTTAGTTTATGTCCTTTATTTAATCATGTCCTCTCAGTGAAATTTTGCATCTTTAGTGAAGTTAGGACAATTAAGCTGTGCTCGTGCTGAGTAAAATATCATTTCACCTGTACTATTAATGTTGCTGAACATTATGCAATCATCAGTGAATATCCACACTTATGTCCTTTTGGTGGAGAGTAGGTCATTGATGAAGCAGCTGAAATTGTTTGGATATTAATCTGAAGAACTCCTGTGGAGATGTCCTGAAATTGAGATGGCTAATTTCCAAAAAGCAGATATCTGCTTTTAGGTTCTGCACCTTCAACATGAAGTGAAATATCAGGAAGTTAGATATCTGGCATATATACAAAGTAAATTTGGAGACATTTGAATATGAGAGGAAAGCAAAACTGCTTAGAAGAATTGCCTCGTACATTGATATCTGGACTCTGAAACTCAGAAGCTGAAACATGTATAATAGATTCAGTTAAAAATCTCATAATACCAGGTTATTGTCCAACAGTTTATTTGGAAGTACAGGTAGATAGCCCTTTATCCGAAATCCTGAAATCCGAAAAGCTCTGAAATCCGAAGGTTTTTTTCTTGAAGTTTTTTCCTCATTAACAAGGTTGTTTGGCGTTCAGTTTAATGCAACTCCACACCCACTCAATGCGTGTCACTCAGATGCGACGTGGGTGGGCGTGGCCCAGCACTGGCTGGCCTCAATTCTATCTCAGGGCCTGTAGTACTCACTGAGTCTGCTGTTTGGTAAGATTTTTTAAAATGTCACAGTCAAACTGTCACTTATTCCGTATGGAATATCCCAAAGTATGCCTTAAAGGATGGTCACTTGAAGATCCAAGGCTGAGTGGCCTTGACCGCTGAAGTGTTCCCCAACTGGAGGGAACATCTCTGTCTGGTGATTGTCCATTCATCCGTTGTCATAACATCTGCTTGGTCTCGCCAATGTACCATGCCTCGGCACATCGTTATCTGCAACGTACAAGATAGACAACGTTAGCTGAGTCACATGAGACACAGCTGGCCAGGGACATTCAGCCTCAGATGTTTGGTTGACTGTCCTTCAAGGCAGACTTCGGGATATGCAATAACGCAGAGTGGCCAAGCCAGAGCCAAGTTTGGTACCCATGAAGGTGCCCTCAACCAGGACCACACGTCACATGTCATGTCACACCACAGGTGACCCCAGTACACACACTCTACACTCACGCACACTCGCAAACACACACTCTCTTACATGCCTTAAACTCTCACTCTCACGTGCACGCACACACATACAAAGTCTATGTGGTGCATTTGTATTTGCAAATACCTTCTGTTTTTCCTCAAAAGACACTCAAATTCCAGGCAGTCAATCCATATAACATTTTATAAATTCCTACTTTGGAAATAGAACCAGTTTGACCCAAGATTGGGATACAGACAGACTCTTAACGGCACACCTTTAATACAATGTTTGAGCTGAAATGTAACTTTTTTAAATAAAACCTTAAGTTATCTCGAGAATGTGGCTTAAAAGAAGTTCTGGGATTTACATTTAATGAACCAAAACCTGCAACCCATTCTAAAAGATGAAAGATTTAATACCAATATAGGTTTGTTAAATATATTGTTTTAATTGCTTGACACTGTGATCTTTTGCTATACATTCTGTGACTTACGATCCTGCTCCACTAGTTATCTGAAGGAGAAGCGCTCCGAAAGCTAGTACTTCAAAATAAATCTGTTGGACTTTAACCTGGTGTTGTGTGATTTTTAAAGTTTGGCCACCCCAGTCCAACACCAGCACCTCCACATGATAATAGACAGTCACCCAATTCTGGAATCAAACCCGGGACCTTGGCTGTGCTGCCCAACTGTATCAAAGAGAAAATTAATATTCATCTTATATGCTTTATGTGTAAGGCAAGAGTATTTTGTAAGATTTTATTACAAGCCAGAATTCCAAGCAGCTGCTTACTCAGGTACTGTTCGTACATTCCATTACATCCCACAACAGGGGGTCAGTTGGATTGCCAAATGGATTGCTTTTCCCCGCTATCGAATATAACACATGCTTTCCTATCCCTAATGCAATCACATATTTTGTGACATAATAATAATTCACCAAATTACAAGCTTTCATTTTAAAAGTATTATGATACTTGTGGCCATTTATGTTTCAAATGATTAACCACAGATAGCAGATTTTGATTGACTTTTAGCATGTCATTTTACACCTTGTGGCAGAAAGACAATAAATCTACGTAGACTTATAATTGATAGCAAATTATTGTCTGCATGAACATCTACCAGTATTTTCAGCTTCTGGTTACTCCTTTGTACATATAAAGTAGCTTTTTCTCTCTCAAAAGATACTCATTTCATTCCAATGTTACAACACAGCCAAAGCACGAAGCTTGTGGGTGTAGGATTTGGACTGCTGACAAATCAGTGTTACCGCCTTGAATTTTGCTATTAGTGAGGGTTGTAACAGTTGCTGATGAGGGTGGTAATTGGCTGTCAGACAAAATAACAAATATCCTTGTTGTAATTTTTTTTCTTTATTCTGTCGTAATGGTCAAAAATTAAAAGACAACTATGATATTGTGAAATGCACTCTAGTTGAATTTTACATTTTCATTTACACTAATAAATTAGATTCTGTTTCATTGCTAAGTATTCTAGTGTTTATACAAATATTTTAGCAATTGTATTCAGCACTTCTGAGCAAAGGATATTATCCTCTATGCCAATGTGGTTTTACTATCTTCCCGTTTGTATAGCCTTGTGATTTTGGTGAGAAGAATTTATTTCCATTTTGTTAAAACTTTCCTGAATGCTAGGAGATATGGTCTGCTGACAATAGAATCAGAATTTCTAAAAAATCTTTCCAATAGCAATTTTTTAACAAAAGGTTTTAACTTCATTTTAACCTCCTGGGTTATTGTATCACAACATAGATAGGCAGACAGTAGAAAATGGAATTTGAACCAAGTCTTCATTTCAGCTTTTATTTAGAGAGATATTACATACAGTGCATCTCTGATCTTGAAATCACAGCTAACTGAACACAGGTGCTTCCCCATTGAAAACCACCATCTGAATACAATTAAGATCCAATTAATAGAAAATCAACATACTGGGCTGAATGTTTTTTAGCTGTTTCCGAGCAAATGCAAATTAAGTACCCTCAGTGAATGAAAAACAGCTTGTTTTGCATTAGCAGGCAAATTGATTAAACATACCAACTCTTGCAACTACTATGTGATTAACAATGTTAAGGTACCTATGTCCTAAGTTTTGAATTTATCTCAGCGAAAAGAACTAAAGGAATTCATGCTGAGATTTAACTTTGAATTGTAGAACTTAAGTCATGGATTTGTTGCCAATTTAACCGTGAAAGGGAGTGTGTTTCTTGTAAGATTTAAGTATTTTCACAACCTTCTGTGGACTTAGAAAATCTTGAAGTTTGATGATGTCTTAAATATTCTTGAGGAGGTAATCTACCACTAATGAATGAAAGTGTTGGACACAACTACTTCCTTAAAAAAAGTTGATTGGCTGCAAGTGTTTGTTTATTATTTATTTAGTAATCTATCGTTCTATACATCAAAAGCCTTTTATGTAGACTGAAGCTGTTAATTTGATTGAACATAAGGGAAATTAACAGGATGTATGTCCTGATATTTTGTAAGATATTTGGTTTCCCACATTTGGTATTTTATGGCCATTTGCAATCTAAAAATAATGTGGTTGACTTGAATGTTCTCAGTAATTTATCCAACATCATCAAATTTTTCAATTAGTGCTAAATCTATATTGGCTACACAATGTTAGTGTTAATAGTGAGTGGTTTGTAGATTTTTTTTAAACCGTGTTCGTAATAGTAGAACATTTTTACTTTTAAAGCTTAAAATTCTCATTTATAGATTCTGGAATATAGGATCAAATGTGGATTTTTAATGAAAAATATTTTTCTTTTGGACAATTAGTAGTGTTTAGCTTAGAAGTAAACGTGATAGATTGAAATTTTGCCCTGGGTGAAATCATTCAGATTTATATATCGTAAATGTATGGCAGAAATGGAAATGTGGGCATTTAATATTTTAAGTAACAACTCGGCTTCAATTTTAAGTAGTTAAAAATTGATTGCTTGCAGGTTTAGTGAAACATGTTTCTCCTCCAAACAGTGAAAAAAAATTATCACTATTTTTCATATAAATGTTTTTGTGTATTCTGATCCCAAAGTCTCAGGATTTTTGAATCATTCAATCATGTTCGTTCATACTGATTTGAAATTAATTTTATGTAAGAAATACCATTAAAGCCACAAAATAAGTAGATTTCTCACTTTACATTTAAATTAGATCTGCTGTTTCAGGTAGAAAGATGATATTTTGATTGTGACCATGTTCCAGTGGTAGCCAGTGTTTATGAAACATTTTTCTTTACTACCACCACCACCACCATGACCCTACCTGCTCTGCCCTGCTAGCAGCCAATTTTCTAATGGAGGCTAAAGCCTATAAACATTTAATTTCTGTCAGTTTTAAATATTATCTATAATGTTGCAATGTGTTACCATTGAATGCCGTACATTGACTTCTTGGTTAGACCGAGGCAGGCAACTTCAAAGTTCATTAACTTGTGTTTGTTTTACAGAAAACTGTATATGGAGCAAATGTTGTGATCTTTGAAGGAATACTTGCATTTGCCAACAAGGAACTTCTTAAGGTATTCATCTTTCTTCTTTGTTACAATACTTAAACAAGAACAAAAGAGTAGTACTCTGTCTAGTACTGAATGTTGAACATAAAACATACAACAGTACAGGCCCTTCGGCCCACGATATTGTGCCGAGCATTTATTTTAATCTAAGATCAAGATAATTAATAATGTACATTTCTAAGTTATCTGAAACTTAAGCAATGGGTTCCTTATGCAGAACCTTACCACTGTTAATTATAAAATCAATTCTGCATTTAAGAATAAATAATTCCCAAGTGGGAATTGTACAACTTCCTTGATATCCTAGAATCCCTGTTGGTGTGGAAAGATGTCATTCAGCCCAACAAGTCCACACCATGCTCCCCACACAGGCTCACCACCCCTCTCCTACCCTATCCCTGTAACCCTGCATTTCCCATGGTTAATTCTTCTAACTGACACATCCCTGGATGCTATGGGCAATTTACCATGGCCAGTCCACCTAACCTGCACATCTTTGGACTGTAGGAGGGAACTGAAGGACCCAGATGAAACCCATACAGACATGTCGAGAATGTGCAAACTGCACACAATAGTCGCCCAAGGCTGTAGTTGAACCCAGGTTCCTGGCGGTGTGAGGCAACAGTGCTAACCACTGAGTCACTGTGCTGCCATAGAGCTTCTCTATTCTAGTCATATATTTTTAACATAAAGTATCTTTCCTCTGAGCTGCTTGCCATCCCACTTAAATAGTACAGTGCTATTTCCTTCCAAATGCCCTTAATCCAGAATAAGATTTTTAAAAAATCCAATAGAGTCACTCCATCGGCGCTTTAGCCTTTAGCCCTAGCAGCTGAATTCTGATTTTCAAGAAGTAACTTGAAATTTTCCTTTCTCTGAGAAAGTTGTGACTTTGTTGTCTTTATGACTTAAAGGTAGCTTATGATTTAATATTACCCAAGAACACACTTATTTGCGTTTATCCTCGTGAGAAGATTTCGTGAAGAGGATGATCAGCATCTGCTGTTATGATCAAAGAACATTTTTTTTTACTACTGATAACAAGTCTAAGTTTATACGTGATGAACATTGAGTAACTTTAGGTGAAATTAATTGTTATTTTGTTGCTGAGAAGATTTGCCAACTTTGATCTGATTTATCACCCATTTTCGTGAAGTATAAATTGTTGCTTCCTTTGAAATGGGCATTTTTGCATTTGTTCTGATGAGAGCAAAAAAAAGCTTCAAAAACACCTCCCTCTTTTTAGCAATGTTCAAGTTCTGTACTACCAACCAACTATTGTTGTACTTGCACAGTAGCAAACACAGATTTAATGATAGTTTTATGATATTATTAGTTTTCTGCTATGCTTAATGCCAAAATGAACAGTTTTTGATCCTATTATAGGACCATATAGTAGAGCAGTACTTTGGAGGTTAGTTCACCAGCTGAGTATTATGCTATCTCCTTTGAAGAGCAAATCAGTTAGTCCCACTCAATGTACCTCTAATTTTCTGTTGTGCTGGGCCAATTCATTTCAGTGAATAGCAACTTTAATTTTTTTGGTGCAGCAGTGTGCCCAGGCTTTCCTAAAGTAAAAAAACTTGAGTTGCCTGTGCAGTGACTGCTTGGTTATTGCAGAGTGAGATGAACATAGAACCTGGAGGGAACTCTTACCTACATCCCTGAAAGTTTTCCTCCCTCAGTCATAGAGTCATACAGCATAGTCCAATCAGTCCGTGTCGACCATGTTCTCAAACAAAACTAGTCCCACCTGCCTGAGTTTGAACCATGTCTTTTAAAAATTGTAACTGTACCCGCATCCAAGACTTTCTCTGGCAGTTCATTCCATACACGAGCCACTCTGTAAAAAGAAAATGCTCTTGTGATCCTTCTAAATATTTTGTAAAAAGAAAACACCCTTGATTCCCTTTTAAATCTTTCTCCTCTCATGTTAAATCTATGCCCTCTTGTTTTGAGCTCCAGTATCCAAGGGTGCCTTCATGATTTTATAAACCTCAATAAGATCACCCCTCATCCTCCTATGCTCCAGTGAAAAAATGTCCTGACCTTTCCAGCCTATTTTTATATCTCAAACCCTCCATTCCCGGCAACATCCTAGTAAATCTTTTCTGAATACTCTAATAATATCCTTCTGATAACAGAGCAACAAGAGCTACACATGGTACTCCAGAAGGGGCTTCACCAACGTCCTGTACAACCTCGACATGACATCCCAACTCCTATATTCAAAGATCTGAGCAATGAAGGCAAGCGTGCTAAATGTCTTCTTAATCACTCTGTCTACCTATGATGTAAATTTGTAGGAATTACACAATTTGTAGAGAAAGCCCTAAGTCTCTCTGTTCTACAACATTAGATAGGGCCCTATCATTAATTGTATAAGTACTTTCCTTGTTTGTATGATCAATGCAATACCTTAGTTTTATCTAAACTAAACTCCATCTGCCACTCCTCAGCCCATTGATCCCATTGTTCAAGACCTCTAATCTTAGATGACCTTCTTCACCGTCCGCTATATCACTAACTTTGGTGTCGTCCACTTCCCTTTTGGAGGTTATTGTTTAATCTGCGTACCCATCCTAAAGATAACCCATTCCAAATTCTAATCACTTGTGCAAAAAAAAATTTTCATGTCAGAACTTTGTTTTGCCAAGCATCTTATGTCTGTGCCCTTTATTATCAGAAAGGAATTTCTTCTTGTTCCAAGAAGATCAACCCCAGCTTCTCCAATTTACTGAGTAACTGGGACTATTCTAGTAAATCTCAGCAGTACTGTCTCCAAGCTTTTGTGTTGTTCCTAAATATAGTACTGGTGTCCTTTGTTTGTTTGACATAACTTTTAGTCCTATATGTCTCTTCACAAATTCTTTATTAATCACTTTGTTAATCTGTCCTGCTACATTCAGATAATTGTGCACAAGCATTCCCAAGTCTGTCTCCTTGCACTACCTTTAAACTCATCTATCCTTATTCTTCCTACAAAATGTATCCGCTCACATTTATAATCTATTCTATGAGAATGTCATATTCAAAGCACACTTAGTTCCAAGAGTTGCTAAGTGGCAACAATAAAATTCTGCCTATTGCAAGGCTTTCAATAGGTAACTTGGGGATCACCGAACAGGAGTTCAAAGGAGACAGAGTAAACAAAGTAGAGTTATGAGACAGGCACTGAATTCCTGACTTTTAGCTATAATGCAATGAAGGCAACTGAATTACCCATTTGTAGGTTGCAGTAAATTTTGTCCTGTGCACTTGAATATCTTGAAAGTTGTGAATGTTGTGGTGGTTTCCAAGTCCCTGGGTGCCATAATAGATCTGTAGCTGAGAGTGCAGGATGTGGGGGCACTGAAGGACCTTAAGCAGTGTCTGATTGATGCAACTGAGCAAGAGAGCTCAGTAAAAAGCACAAGGAAAGATTTGGCTTGGTGAATCTAGCTATTAGTGAAAGGCTGGAGTTATACCTGTGAATAAATAGTGCAGTGCAGATTTTTGGAATCCAGAGGAGCAGAGACCCAAGAAAGGAAGGTGATTTACCATAATGGGAACAGCCATTGAGGCAGTTCATGATGAGGAATAATGACAAGAAGTTTCAAGGCCAGGTCAGCAGAAGTAAAGAATAATAATCCTCTGTGAAGTTTTCAGATTCATTGACCCATCGTGGTATTTATATTTGGAGGGGACTCATTGAAAAATCCATGAGATTTGACTTTATTGCATTTGCTGTTTGTTGTGTGCTGTGGGACATTTTATCATTAATCTTTTACTGATTAATACCATGTGTTAATTCTGGATATTAGAATTTAAGTTGTATGTGTATTATAGATGTGCAACTTCTGATATTGTGTAGAAAAGTCTATTGCTATTTGATCAAAACTGTAGACTTAGTATGTCCCTTGGATCTCACAATTCATTGACCAAAATTAAAATAAAAGACCACTTGTCCATAACCAGGTTGTAACATTAGCATCAGAAACAAAAACAGAAATTGCTAGAAAAGCTCAGTAGGTCTGTCAGCATCTGTGGAGAAAAATCAGAATTAACGTTTCAGGTTGAGTGAATGTTGACCTAAAACATTAACTCTGATTTCTCTCCACAGTTGTTTCTGATTTACAGCATCTGCAGTTCTTTCAGTTTTCTTGTAACATAAAGTTGGTAATCTTGCATTATACCATTGTAGCAGCCCATGAGTAAAGTTGACAAGGTGGCTGCTTAGGGATTTTACTTTTAGCTAACACAAGATGGCCGAAAGGGTTTGATAGTTACGTACAGATGATCACAGCTAGACTTTTGGTCTCCATGTAGATATAGGGGATAAGATGAGATTCTCCATAGGTAGAAACATTAGGCAAGTTAATCAGGTTTCCGTAAACAGGCATTTCTAAATATATAAGCTTTTTAAGGGGCATTTTTGAACGGCCTAGTTTAGGCACAGCCCCAAGCTTGTTATTTAGTAAGAAGTAGAAGAAAAGTCTCATCCTTTAGTATTCTGACTATAGTATTCTGAACTGAATTGTAGGCAATTAGAAAGGCAAACAACAAATTATTGTGAAAAGGTTAGCTGTATTCTTTCAACAAATGTTTCTAGGCAGTCAAGAGGCCCAAGGCATTATTAGGGAAGATAAAGTAATAAATGGGGTAAACATGACCTCTGAAAAACCACTGGCACAGGAAGAGGGCAGAGGAAGGTTCTTAAAGAAAAAGAGGTCACGACTAGGGAGAGATAAACAATTGAAACTTAAGTGTAGATGTAGATAATTTGAACAAATTCTTACATCCATAGATAAAGGAAAGAGTGACAAAAACAAAATACATGTGGTTCTGTCTCTAGTTGTTTGTGGAACCTAAACAAGTTTGTTTTAATGGCTTGGTAAAATTGTAAAGTGATCGAATTTCACTCTTACCAGTAGAATTCGAATAGATGCTTTTATTAAGAAAAGATAATTAGTTTTGGAAAGTGTTTAGATTAGAAACAGTAAAGATTTGTTTAAAATTTAAAACTGAAACATCAGTTTAAAATTCACTTACAGCATGCAAATTGTAAACTGCAGTTGCAAGTCAGAAGGACTGTTTGATCCTCTCAGGCTGAAGAGAGAAGGGTTGTTCTCATTTTGTTAGCTATGTCATAGAATTGTAGTAACTTTATACTAGAGTTGATTTTAAAGATTTTAAAACAATTAGTAGAAATTAATATCCTTCCTAATCTGCCATACTAAAGTGAGTACAAAATTTGAAAGAGTTCTTCATGGTAAGCAAGTATGTCGGTTTTTGGTAAATAATGTGGTGCAGCTGGCAAATGTCAGGAAAGGAATATAACTGTCAGAAGCATTATAAGATCCCAATGCAATATGGTGGAGCTATCTTGTAGACCTCATGAGATTATGGACAGTCCTAGATCCTCCCATAAAGTTGTCTATCATTGATTATGTCTTCACTGAAGTGGATCTATAATTAGGAGGATGTGGCCGACAATAATATCAATGTTGCATATAATTATAGTCACTCAAAAGGTATAAAAATCTGGATGTAGGTTTGCTTGCTGGAAGGGTCATTTTCAGACATTTCGTCACCATGATAGATAACATCTTCAGTGAGCTTTCGTCGGGAGGCTTACTGAAGATGTTACCTAGCATGGTGACAAAACATCTGAAAATGAACCTTCCAGCTCAGCCAGCAAACCTACATCCAGAACCTCAACCTGAGCTACAAATTTTCTCAAAACTAGCCAAGGTATGAAAATGTTGTATTTTGCTAGGGAACCCAGAGTGTCATTGATTTCAGATCTGAACTGTAATTAAGAGGGTGACTGGGCCCCATGTAAAAGCCAGATTTGAAGTGGCCTCTGGCCTCTCCCATGTAAGTAGTAATAGAGGTCTGAATAAAGGTCGCTTTTGCTGAGGAACATAGAACTTAAGGCACCTCTTTGATATTTCTCCCTACAACAATACCAAGTATAACGTTACTGTAATTACAAGGAATGCTGTATTTTGAAATGAATAAATATAAATGGTCAATGATGAGCGTAAGGCTGTTTATAATGGAGATAAACATTGGATACACATCAGAATTAAAGTGACTAATATGGATAACTTATACAACTTCACCAACATTAACTGTAAACTCAGCCATAGCTGCTTGTTTTAAATGCAACAATAAATTAAATATTTGAGATAACAAGGGAAATGTATACAGCAAACTTAACATCATCCCATAAATTTAGAAGTAGTTAATTTTGCTTTATTGGTTGGAAGAACATTCATTTTTACACTGAAACTGAAGTGAGTTTTATGAATTCCGGTCCACCAAAATCCATAGTTTCCAGGGCAATAGTACCAACTCTCTTTAGCTTATTTTTTTCTATGGTACTGTTATGGACCAGACCAGACCAGACTGCTTCAAAATGTTTCAAGAAGGTAACCTTATTTTAAAGGTAGATGTGAAGTGAATGTTCCAAATGTGACAGAACTGATCAAATGACTCAATGTGAAGCAAAACACAATTTATTTAAACATTATAGTTAAAATACAAACAAAAGAAAGAGGAATTTAGAAATTCTTAACCAAATAATAGATACAGTACCCATCACTAATTAATTGTTCCAATATAATAACATCCCATAAACACGCCCCCTTGGCAAAAAAGGTAAATTAAGATGCAGATTCTTGCATGCAGTTCAACGTCAAGAGAGATTTCTGGGAAAGTCACAGTTAAGAGTCATTTACTGAAGCCCCAACACTTCTGGGACCCAAACAACTTCTTACTACTACAGCTAAACAAAAAAACTAGAAAGCCTGATCTGGGAGAACTGGCCATAGGAGCAGAAATTAGCCCATTCAATCCCATCTACTCCACAATTCTAATCATGGCTGATAAGTTTCTCAACCCTGTTCTCCCACTTGCACCCTGTAACTCTTGATCTTGTTATCAATCAAGAATCTATCTCCCTCTTAAGTATACTCAGTGACCTGGCCTCCACAACCTTCTGTGGCAGTGAAAAGTGCGCACAATGCTCCAAATATGGTCTGACCAGAACCTTGTAGAACCTCAGAAGTACATCCCTTCTTTTATATTCAAATCCTCTCAAAATAAATACCAACATTGCATTTGTGTTCCTAACCATTGACTCAACCTGCAAGTTTGCCTTGACACTATCCTGAACTGGAACTCCCAAGTCTGTTTGTACTTCAGACTTCTGAATTTTCTGCCCATTCCGAAAATAGTCCATGCTTCTACTTTTTTAACCAAAGTGCATGACCTCACACTGCCAAGATGTACTCCATCTGTCATTTCTTTGTCCACTCTCCTCACCTGTCCAAATTCCTACCTCCTCAATGCTACCTGCCCATCTATCTATGTATTGTCTGCAAACTTAGCCAGAATGCCCTTAGTTCCTTCATCTAGATTGTTAATGTATAAAGTGGCAAGTTGTGGTTCCAACAGTGACCCTTTCAGGACACCACTTGTCACTGGCTGCCATCTTGAGAAAGACCCTTTTATCCCCACTTTCTACTCTCTGCCAGACAGCCAGGCTTCTATCCATACTCGCACCTTGCCCTTATCTTACAGCAGCCTCTTGTGCAGTACCATGTCAAAGGCCTTCCTGAAATTCAGGTAGATAATATCCATTGGTTCTCCTTGGTCTAACCTGTTCGTTACTCCCTCAAAGAATTCTAGCAGATTTGTCAGGCATGACTTCCCTTGATGAAGCCATGCAGACTTTGCCCTATTTTACCAGACACTTCCAAGTATTCAGAAATCGCATCCTTCCCAATGCATTCCACGACCAAGGTTAGGCTAATTCATCTGTAATTTTGATTTACTGCCATTTTAAACAGGGGTGTCACTTTAGTGATTTTCCAGTCCTCTGGGACCCTCCCAGATTCAAGTGATTCCTGAAGGATCACCATTAATACCTCCACCATATCTTCAGCTATCTCCTTTAGAACTCTGGGGTATAGTCTATCTGGTCCAGGTGATTTATTCACCTTCAGGCCTTTCATTTTTTTCTAACACCTTCTCCTTCGAGATGGCCACCATACTCAGCTCTGCCCGCTGACTCTCTTGAATTTTTGGAGTATTACTTATGTCTTCTACCATGAAGACTGATGTGAAGTAATTAGTCAGTTCCTCACTACTATCTCTCCAGCATCCTTTTCCAGCAGTCAAATGTCTATTTTTGCCTGTCTTTTGCCCTTTATATATCTAAAGATACTCTTACAGTCTTCCTTAATATTACTGGCTAGCTTATTTAATCTTCTCCGTCCTATTTCTTTTCTTGTTGGTCTTTGCAAGCTTCCCAATCCTCTGGTTTCGCAATGCCCTTTGCCACATTACATGCTTTTCATGCTGCTTTTATGTTATCCCTGACTTCCCGAGTCAGCCATAATTGCCTCATCCTTCCTGTACCATACTTCTTTCTCCTTGGGATGAATCTTTGCTGTGTCTCCTTAATTACTCCCAGAAACTCCTGCCAGTGATGTTCCACTCTCTTTCCTGCTAAGCTTCTCTCCCAGTCAATTCAGCCCAGCTTCTCCCTCATGCCTAAATAGTTGCTTTTATCTAGCTGTAATACCCTTAATTCTGATTTTATCATCTCCCTCTCAAATTGCAGAGTAAACTCAATCATATATATGATCACTGCTTCCTAAGGGTTCCTTCACCTTAAGCTCCCATGTCAAGTCTGCCTCATTGCACAATGCTAAATCCAGTATTACCTGTTCCCTAGTGGGCTCCACCACAATCTGCTCCAAAAAGCCATCTTGCACACATTCCACAAATTCCTTTTCTTGCAATCCACTACCAACCTGATTTTCCCAATCCACCTGCATCTTGAAATCCCCCATGATCACTGTAACTTTGCCTGGTCAAACATGTTTTCTTTCTGGTATATCTTGCACCCCAGCTCTTGACTACTGTTTGGAGGCCTGTACATAACTCCAACTATGGTTTTTTCACCTTTTGTAGTTCCTCAATTCTACCCACACAGTTTCTATGCCATCCGACCTTACTTAGTTTCTTATTACTGATTTAATTTCATTTCTTACTAATAGGGCAGTCCCACCTCCTCTGCCCACCTGCCTATCTTTTTGATAGGATATATATCCTGGGATATTCAGCTCCCAATCCCAATCTCCTTGCAGCTACATCTCCGTGATGCCCACCACATCATACCTGTCAATTTTGATCTGCGCAAAAAGCTAATTTACCTTATTCCTTATACTGCTTGCATTCAGATATAACCCGTTCAGTCCTATATTAACTGTTGTTCTTCTCATTGTCATTTGTTTGTCTAGTGTGCTTGAAGTTTGATTGCTAACCTTGTCAAAACACTGTGTCCTGTTCGTGTTTGTGCTGGAGACTCTCATAGCCTCTCCTGAGTTCTCCTTCCCTGCCATTTCTTTCATATTTTTCACACAGTTGAATCCACCCTTATGGATATTAATCTGCTGCTTTGTTTCCCACTTTCTAGTTTAAAGTCCTGTTGACCAGCCTGTTTACCCTTTTTGTGAGAACATTGGTCCCAGCTTGGTTCGGGTAGAGACTGTCCAGCGGTATAATCCCTCCTGTTTCAATACCGATACCACTGCCCGATGAAAGAAACCCCTTTTTCCCACACCACTCTCTTAGCCACGTGTTTACTTCCCTTATTCTTGTAGCCCTAAGCCAATTTGCACGTGGCTCAAGCAGTAATCCAGAGCTTCTATACCTTGAGGACCTGTTCTTTAATTTGGTTCCTAGCTCCTGGTAATCCCTGAATAGGTTCTCTTTCCTAGTCTGGCCGAATGTTGTTTGTTCTGGCATGGACCACAACAACTGGATCCTCCCCCTCCCTCTCCAGTATCTTTTCAAGCGGTCAGAGATATCCTTTACCCTGGCACTGGGCAGGCAACATACCTTGCAGGACTTTCAATCCTGCCTACAAAGGATACTATCTATTCCCCTAATTAACCTTTTTAAAGTCACATTACTATGCTGCTTTCAGCGGTTTCAGTGAGTGGATTGGCTTCCAAGACAGTTAAAAGTAAGCTATCCAACTAGGCAAGACTGTGTGGCAAGACCAAATTGCATGCTTTTAAATTTATTTGTTTATTAGAACAGCATTTATTGCTCACCCTGACTTGCCCTTCAGAAGTTGGCGGAGAGCTGCTGCCTTGAACTATGATGTAGATACTTATGCAGTGCCACAAAAATGGGAATTCCAGGAATCTCACCAAATGACAGTAAAGTGTTGTAACCCCAGCTGATTTTATTCATAGAATAAAATAAAATCCCAAAAGTGTGGAAGCAGGCCATTCGGCTTGTTGAGTCCATACCAACCCCCCGAAGAGCACCCCACCAGACCCATGTCCCTACCGTATAACTCTGCATTTCCCGTGGCTAACTCACCTAGCCTGCATACTCTGGACACAATGGGTAATTAGCATGGCCAATCCACCTAATCTGTGCAGTTTTGGACTGTGGGAGGAAACCAGAGCACCTGGAGGAAACCCACGCAAACACAAGGAGAAAGTGCAAACTCCACATGAGGGTGGAATTGAACCAGTGTCCCACATGGTAGGCTGATGGAGAAAATACAGAGGCATGGAATTGAGGGTGATTTAGCAGTTTGGATTAGAAACTGGCTTTCTGGTTGATGGAAAATATTCAGTCTGGAGTCCAGTTATTAGTGGTGTGCCAAAAGGATCTGTTTTGGGACCACTGCGACACTAAAGTCGGTGGAGTAGTGAACGGTTTGGAAGAATGTTACAGGTTGCAGGGGGACTTGGATAAACTGCAGAATTGGGCTGAAGGGTCGCAAATGGAGTTCAATGCAGCTAAATGTGAGGTGATGCACTTTGGGAAGAATAACAGGAAGGCAGAGTACCAGGTCAATGGAAAGATTCTTGGTAGTGTGGATATGCAGAGGGATCTTGGAATCCATGTACATGGATCCCTGAAAGTTGCCACCCAAGTGGATAGTGCTGTGAAGAAGATGTGTTAGGTTTAATTGGTAGAGGGATTGAGTTCCGGAACCGCAATATTATGCTGCAACTATATAAAACGCTGGTACACTTGGAATATTGTGTACACTTCTGGTCGCCCCATTACAGGAAGGATGTGGAAGTATTGGAAAAGGTGCAGAGGAGATTTACCAGGATGTTGCCTGGTCTGGAGGGAAGGTCTTATGAGGAAAGGCTGAGAGACTTGGGTCTGTTCTCATTGGAAAGAAGGCGGCTAAGGGGGGATTTGATAGCGACATACAAGATGATCAGAGGATTAGATAGGGTAGACAGTAGGATGACGTCAGCTTGTACGAGAGGGGATAACTACAAATTGAGGGGTGATAGATTTAAGACAGATGTCAGAGGAAAGTCTTTTATGCAGAGAGTGGGTAAGGGCGTGGAATGCCCTATCTGCTAATGTAGTCAACTCAGCCACATTAAGGAGATTTAAACAATCCTTAGATAAGCATATGGATGATTTTGGGATAGTATAGGGGGATGAGCTGAGAATAGTTCACAGGTTGGCGCAACATCGAGGGCCAAAGTGTCTGTTCTGCGCTGTATTGTTCTATGTGCTGTGAAGCAGCAGTGCTAACCACTGAGCCACCGTGCTGTCCCATTATTATTGGACAAGTCTGATTCCAGACATAGAACAATGCAGGACAGGAATGGACTCTTCGACCCTCGATGTTGTGCCGAACATGGTGCCAAATCAAACTAATCTCTATTGCCTGCCTTTGATCCTTATCCCCACATTCCTTGCATCTTCATGTGCTTATTTGAAAGTCTCTTTAAATGCCCCCATTGTGTCAGTCTCCACCACCATCCACCACCACCCCTGGCAATGTGTTCCAGATTCCTATCACTGTCTAGGTTTAAAAAAAACTTGCCCCTCACATCTCCTTTGAATTCTCCCTCCCCTCCCCCTCCCATCTTAGATGCATGCCCCCTGATTTTAGATATTTCATCTCTGGGAAAAAACAATTCTGACTGTGAACCCTACCTATGCATCTCATAATTTCATAGACTTCTATCAAGTCTCTCCTCAGGCTCTGCCACTCAAGAGAAAACAAACTGAATTTTTTTCACCTCTCCTTATAACTCATTCCCTCTAATCTAGATAACGTCCTGGTAAACTTTTTCTGCACCCTCTTCAAAGCCTCCACATCCTTCCTGCGACCAGAATTGATTGCAGTACTCTAAGTGTGACCTAACCAAAGCCTTATAAACTGCAAGCTGATATCCTGACTCTTGTATTCAACTTTCCAACCAATAAAGATAAGCATGCCAAACACATTCCTTACCCACCCTATCTACTTACGTGGTCACTTTCACAGAGCTATGGATTTGAATTCCATTCTGTACATCAATGCCATTCAGGGTCCTACCATTAGTGTATATTTTTCCTTAACGTTTGATCTTCCAAAGGGCAGCACCTCACACTTACATGGATTAAACTCCATCTGCCATTTCTCCACCCATGTCAGCAATTGATCTATAGCCCACTGTGTCCTTTGACAACCTTCTACACTATGCACAACTCCACCAGTCTTTTTATCATCTGCAAACTTACCATCTTAATTTTCATCCAAGTCATTCATATATATCACAAACAGAAAAGGTCCCAGTATGGATCTCTGCTGAACACCACGAGTCATAGACCTCCAGCCTGAAAAATACCCTTCCACCACTACCCTTCTATGCCTTCTATGGGCAAGCCAATTCTGAATCCACGCAGCCAAGTCACCATGGATGCCATCCATCTTAATCTTCTGGATGAGCCCACCATGAGGGTCCTAGTCAAAAGCTTTACTAAAATCCATGTAGTCAACATCTATTCCTCATTGATCACCTTTGTCACCTCCTTGAACAATACAATCAAGTTAGCAAGACAAGACCTGCCCTGCACAAAGCCATGCTGACTGTCCTTAATCAGGTCATGCTTTTCCATAACCATGTAACCCCTACCCTTAAGAATTCTCTCTAGTAGCTTCCCAACCACCGATGTGAGACTCACTTAAGGAGTTGTGATTACTGTTTCCAAAATGCTCTCCCTCTGAAAAGTCAGTCACCTGGCCAGGCTCATTAACCAGTACAAAATCCTGTATGGAGAAAGTGATTCCTGAAGAAGGGCTTATGCCCGAAACGGCGATTCTCCTGTTCCTTGGATGCTGGCTGACCTGCTGCGCTTTTCCAGCAACACATTTTCAGCTCAGACAAAATCCTGTATGGCCAATCATCTAGTTGAACTATAGTTTCCTCGATTGCCTCTGTTTCCCTTCTTGAACAGAGGAACAACATTAGCTATTCACAGGTGACTAATAAAGGTACAAATATCTTGCCTGTCTCAGAACCTGCAGTAGATACCATAAGGCCCTGGGGACTTATCAACTTCAATGTTCTTCAATAGACCCAACACTATTTTCTTTCTTGATCTCAAAATGCCGTAGCGTATTGCCATGTTCCATGCAAATTTGACTGTTCCATGCAAATTTGACTGTTCCACATTTCCTTCTCCTTAGTAAATACTGAGTCAAAGTATTCATTTACAATTCTCTGCCTCCAAGCACATACTTCCTCCTTTATCATTGAGTGGTCCTACTTTCTTCCTAGTTATCTTCTTGCTTTTTAAGTATGTAAAGAATGCCTTGGGATTCTCAAGGTCATTTCATGACCCCTTCTTGCTCTCCTAATTCCCTGCAATTCTTGTCTGTTTTCTTTATACTGCTCACTGACCCAGTCTGATTTTAGCTTCTTAAACCTGATTTATTACGTTTCTTTTTTCTCTTTTGACTAAATGCACAACCTCCCTTGTTATCTAAGGGTCCCTTACTTTGCCATCCTTGTCCTTCCTTCTTACTGGAACATGCTGGTCCTCAGCTGTCATCAGCAAGTCTTTAAATAATTGCCACATGTCAAATGTGGACTTTACCTGATAACAGCTCCTCCCAATTATATAACATAAGAACATAAGAACTAGGAGCAGGAGTAGGTCATCTAGTTCGTCAAGCCTGCTCTGCCATTCAATAAGATTGTGGCTGATCCTCTCGAATGTGGCGATACAAACACCTGTCTGTGCCTCTAACTAGTGAGTCTCCTACCACTATCGCTCACTTGGATCGTGCTCAACCCTCCTATAGAGCAGAGCCAGTTGTGTTGCCACAGGTCTAGGTGCTGCTGTTATAATCCTCAGAGAGGCTATCCACTCCAACAGTATCCACAACAGTATCCATCTCTCATATCTTGCTATTCATTGCCTCACTAACACGTGTCACTGGTAGTAACCAAGAGATTATTACCCAGAGGTCCTGCTTTACAGCCTCTTTTCTAACTCCCTATACTCACTCCACAGGATCTCATCTCTCTTTCTACCTGTGTTATTCGTACCAATGTGCACAATGACCTCTGGCAGCTCACCCCCTTGAGAGTTTTGTGTAACCACTCAAGAAACGACCTTGACTCTGGCACCAGAGAGGCAGCACACCATCCTGGAGTCTCAAATGTGGCTCAGAAGCATCTGTCTGTCCCTCTAACGAGTGAGTTTCCTACCACTATCGTTCATTTGGATCTTGCCCAACCCTGCTATAGAGCAGAAGCAGTTGTGTTGCCACAGGTCTGGCTGCTGCTGTTATAAACCCCTAAGAGGCTATCAGCCTAACAGTATCCAAAACAGTATACCTGTTAGAGTGGGAAGAAATCAACTAGGAGAAAGTGAAGACTGCAGATGCTGGAGATCAGATCAAGAGTGTGGTGTTAGAAAAGTACAGCAGGTTAGGCAGCATCCAAGGAGCAGGAGAATCAACGTTTCGACATAAGCCCTTCATCAGGAATGAAGAGGGGAAGAGCCACGAGAGACTCCTACACTACCTGCCTATTTCTCCTGGTGGTAACCAGTGACTGGTGACTGAACCAGTGGTGTGATCACCTGCCTGTAACTAGTGTCTATGATGCTCTGTATGGCCCTCAGGGTGTCCAACCTCTGTTCTAACCGAACAATGCCCTTTGTGAGGAGCTGCAGCTGCAGGCATAGTTGTCAGGGACACTAGACTGCTCTCTGATCTCCCACATCTGGCAGGAGGAGCATACCATTGCCCTAACTGCCGTCTCTGCCCATTTACACTAAGAAAGACAAAAGAATCTTACCTCGCTAAACTTCCGCACTAAAGCCTAGTATTCACCTAAGCCTGCACTTACACAGACTAGCAGCACTAACTGGTTATGAGACAGGAGTTTAGCTTGTTAGATCATATTTTTGTTTGTTTTGGTTTTGATGAAGGGGTCTCTCTCTGAACAAAGGAACACTGCAGATTTTGCCTCAACAACAAAACAGAAGCTTATTATCAAAGGAACATAGTTTGAATTATTCAATTTCATCTAATTAGAACACAAATTCAAAGATTTTAAACACGCAGTAGAAGTACCATTCCATTGCTCATAAAACATCCTTTTTGAATTTGTTAAGATACAAAAATCGAGGGCCGAAGGGCCCGTACTGTGCTGTAATGTTCTAAAAATACACTGAAAATATAGTACTCAAAAAAAAGAGTCCCTGTACCTAACACCTCACCTTGGCTTATGACTTCAATTTTTAAACTGAAACTGTAGCTACCCTTTTTCTGGAGCCATCATACACTTGAGTTCTAATACACTCATCTTAAGTAACCACTTCTGGGTTTTGCCAGGTCTGGAACTAACACTGCCTTTTCACGCTGAGGACCTATCTCACTTTGTAGCCTTTTAATACAAGGTGGGTCAAAATCCTGGATTCCCTCCCTTATGGCATTGTGGGTCAGCCCACATCAGGTGGATTGTCATGGTTCAAGAAGGTAGTCCACCACTACCTACTCAAGGACAACTAGGGGTGGGCAATAAATGTAGCCAGCCAATCACATTCACATCCAACAAATGAATAAAAACAAATATATATTTTTCCAAGGGCTTCACAAAACTAACACTATCCAGAGTTAAAAGTGAATCTTACAAAGACAGAAATTCCTGGAGAAACTCAGCATGTCTGGCAACAGTTTTGGGTCCAGTGACAATTTGGGGCCAGTCAACCCCTTCCCCACCTCCAAAACAAAACTCTGTTCAGATGCAACCAGACCTGTTTAGTAAAATAAAAAAAGATGCATTGTGCAGCAAACTCATTCATTCTGCAGCTAAGCTTCAAAAACTGTTTTTAGAAGCAATCACCATAGCCAGCGATATGATTGCAAGTTAACAATTAGCTTCGGACACTTAGAAAAACCTACTGGTTACTAATTGAAAACCAGAAATCGAAGGTTACAGCGTCTAATATTTGAACTTCTACATGTAACATCCACATCATTGAAATTCATGTGATACAGTTCCGAGTCAAGATGGTGTGTGGCTTGGAGGGAATTTTCAAGTGATGGAAATTTTCAAGTGATAGTATTCCCATTTCAGAGGCTTTGGATATTTCTGATTGACTAGTTAGCCTGGAAAGGTTCTAGGAGTTGAAACTTGCTCTTAACTCCTGACACTTCTCCCTGCCCCCTCACGTGTGCAGTTTACCCCACCCTCCCCACCCCAACAAAAATCCCAACTCTGGACTGTTTTGAGTCCCTAACACCACATTCCCAACTGACCAGCACCTGGTTTATATATCCATTCACCCACCTTGCCACCCCTCCATACATTTACCACACTGAAAAACTGCTTTAGTATCCCACAACTGTTTGATGTGTTGGTAAGTGAATGAACTTGCCGTAATACATCCACTACTGCTACAGAAAAGGGAGTGAAAATGCAGGGAATCAAAGCAGAGTGATACTGATGTATGAGATCAGTAATTCTCTGGTGCTTGTTCATTGTGCAAGATTCTAACAATTACATTAGGCCTATTCGTTGCATCTAAGGTTCCTTATGATTTGTTTTCTGTTAGAATGGACTTTCTTTTGCATCTAATATAAATATCTACAACACAGACAAAAAATCTTTATATTGCTGTGTTACATTTGGTCAGTAAAAACAATGCAGTGGTAATGTAAATTAAAACATTGACATTTTATCCCATTTTTCCAAAATTATAGAATTTCTTTTAAATGAAATTATTACTTTTGGGTTTTTCGTAGCTATTGGATATGAAAGTTTTTGTGGACACTGACTCTGACATAAGACTTGTTCGACGGCTAAAAAGAGATATATCCGAGAGGGGTCGTGACATTGTTGGTGTCATCAAACAATACAACAAGTTTGTCAAGCCTGCCTTTGAACAGTACATAGAACCAACTGTACAGCTTTCAGACATTGTGGTTCCTCGAGGTAAGAATGACTTATACCATAAATAGGACCTAGTTGTTTTTATTGAACTGAAAAATGCAAGAATTTGAAACATGTGCCTTGCTTCTTTTATGTAAGTGCCTTTTGCTTCACATTTAATTTATAATTGGAGTGGGAAGAAAGTGAGCAAAACATAGATCAGAAGTTTAATCCTTGAATTTTTAAAATTAAGATCCAATGACACTTTGCAAATGGGCCATCTACACTTGAGAGGTTATGCTACACCTGAATGGAGACCTTTAGTTCATTTACTTTATTTGATGACTTACTAGAATCTGGTTATTTTAGTTGCTACCAATACAGATCAACCCCATCATGGAAACTTCTGCTAAAGTGATGCATGGAAAAAATTGCCGAATGTAATATCCAAGGCACTGGTTAAAAATTCCAGAAGTCTGTTTATAAAAATAGAATCTGACTTTATTCACTAAACTGTAATCCTAAAATTAAAAGTTCTTTGAACTTTGGGAAGCGTTTCAAATTTGGCCAATATTTATCCATTCACTTTAGCTCTACACTCCAGTTCTTTGTCAAGTGCTCTCAATGCTCATTAAATTTTGGAGAATTCCTGTAGAAATGACAGCTATAATTGCTGACAGAATTTATGGTTAGAGCTGACTGGAAAAGCGCAGCAGGTCAGGCAGCATCCAAGGAGCAGGAGAATCGACATTTCGGGCATGAGCCCTTCTTCAGGAATGAGGAAAGTGTGCCAAGCAGGCTAAGATAAAAGGTAGGGAAGAGGGACTTAGGGGAGGGGTGTTGGAAATGCGATAGGTGGAAGGAGGTTAAGGTGAGGGTGATAGGCCGGACTGGGGGTGGGGGCGGAGAGGTCCGGAAGAAGATTGCAGGTTAGGAAGGTGGTGCTGAGTTCGAGGGTTGGGATTGAGACAAGGTGTGAGGAGGGGAAATGAGGAAATTGGAGAAATATGAGTTCATCCCTTGTGGTTGGAGGGTTCCTAGGCGGAAGATGAGGCACTCTTCCTCCAGCCGTCGTGTTCTATGGTCTGGCGATGGAGGAGTCCAAGGACCTGCATGTCCTTGGTGGAGTGGGAGGGGGCGTTGAAGTGTTGAGCCACGGGGTGGATTGGTTGGTTGGTCCGGGTGTCCCAGAGGTGTTCACTGAAACGTTCCGCAAGTAGGCGGCCTGTCTCCCCAATGTAGAGGAGGCCACATCGGGTGCAGCGGATGCAGTAAATGATGTGTGTGGAGGTGCAGGTGAATTTGTGGCGGATATGGAAGGATCCCTTGGGGCCTTGGAGGGAAGTAAGGGGGGAGGTGTGGGCGCAAGTTTTGCATTTCTTGCGGTTGCAGGGGAATGTGCCGGGAATGGAGGTTGGGTTGGTGGGAGGTGTGGACCTGACAAGGGAGTCACGGAGGGAGTGGTCTTTTCGGAACGCTGATAGGGGAGGGGAGGGAAATATATCTCTGGTGGTGGGGTCCGTTTGGAGGTGGCGGAAATGACGACTGATGATATGATATATGTGGAGGTTGGTGGGGTGGTAGGTTAAGTCCAGTGGGGTTCTGACCTGGTGGCAATTGGAGGGTTGGGGCTCAAGGGCGGAGGAGTGGGAAGTGGAGGAGATGCGGTGGAGAGCATCGTCGATCACGTCTGGGGGGATATTGCGGTCTTTGAAGAAGGAGGCCATCTGGGTTGTTCGGTATTGGAACTGGTCCTCCTGGGAGCAGATGCGGCGGAGATGAAGGAATTGGGATATGGGATGGCGTTTTTACAGGGGGCAGGGTGGGAAGAGGTGTAGTCTAGGTAGCTGTGGGAGTCGGTCGGTTTACAGTAAATGTCCGTGTTGATTCGGTCGCCCGAAATAGAAATGGAGAGGTCTAGGAAGGGGAGGGAGGAGTCTGAGACGGTCCAGGTAAATTTGAGGTCGAGGTGGAAGGTGTTGGTAAAGTGGATGAACTGTTCAACCTCCTCATGGGAGCACGAGGCAGCGCCGATACAATCATCGATGAATCGGAGGAAAAGGTGGGGGGTGGTTCCAGTGTAGCAAGGTGGCAAGGTGTTCTTTGACAGGTAGACAGGGTGGTGAAGAGGGCATTTGGTATGTTTGCATTCATTGATTAGAGCATTGGGAACAGGAGTTGGGATGTCATGTTACAATTGTACAAAACATTAGTGAGGCCACATTTGACTACTGTGTACAGTTCTAGTTGCCTTGCCAAAGGAAGGATATTATTAAACTGAAAGAAGTTGCAAAACAGATGTACAAGGATTAGATTAGATTAGATTACTTAGTGTGGAAACAGGCCCTTCGGCCCAACAAGTCCACACCACCCCGCCGAAGCGCAACCCACCCATACCCCTACATTTACCCCTTACCTAACACTACGGGCAATTTAGCATGGCCAATTCACCTGACCTGCACATCTTTGGACTGTGGGAGGAAACCGGAGCACCCGGAGGAAACCCACGCAGACACGGGGAGAACGTGCAAACTCCACACAGTCAGTCGCCTGAGGCGGGAAATGAACCCGGGTCTCTGGCGCTGTGAGGCAGCAGTGCTAACCACTGTGCCACCGTGCCGCCCACGGATGTTACCAAGACTGGAGTGTTTGAATTGTAAGGAGAGACTGGATAGGCTGGGACTTTTTTCCATGGAGTGTAGGAGGCTATAAACCTTTATAGAGGTTTATAAAATCATGAGGGGAAAAATAAGGTGAATAATCAAGGAGTCCAAAACTAGAGGGCTTAGGTTTAAGGTGAGAGGGGAATTCTAAATGTGGCCAAACTCAAAGTCCTACACAACATGACCTGTCAACTCTTGTACTCAATACCATGTCCGATGAAGGAAAGCATGCGTATGCCACTTTCAGAGTACAATGGATCTAAACAGTTGGATGCTACCTGAATTGCTGTGCTCTTCCAGCACCACTGATCCAGAATCTGGTTTCCAGCATCTGCCGTTATTGTTTTTACCCGGATCTAAACAGTAGATGAGAATGTGCAATTCAAAACAAAAACAGATTAGCCATGACCTTTATCAATGGCAGAGTAAGCTGAATTTTGTTTGTTCAAATGTGGGGTATGGTCCCTGTCTGCCCTGTTTTTATTCTTTATAACATTCCTTGGGATGATCTTAAAAAAACTTGATTAATTTTCATAGATTGAATACTTGCAGTCACTGGAACACTGAATCACTAATTTGGCTCCAGTTTGAACTCCGTTTGCTTTTTGGACACAGGGCAACCAAGTGGCTGCTGTCATTTCATCTATTAGGTGGTTCTATTTGCTGTGTATCTCATGAATCTCTTGCAAATAAGATCCTGAAGTGACTTTAATCAAAAAGAAAGATTAGATGATGAAGAGGTTAAACATTCTCACTTGCAAAAACTGAACTATAGTGGATGAGACTTTTTTTATTGTTGACTAAAGCTGTTATTGCTGTTGGTTCAAGGGGTTACAATTTCCCAACTCTGACAAACCACTCGGTTCTTCACCTCCAATGATGTAAAAATAATGAACTTCGGTGGATGGAAGCTCCCTGCAACTTGAGAGAGCTGTCATAAATTAGATGAATGGCTGAACTGAGTCTGCTGCTTACATTATAATGATATCTGAACTTAAAATCAGCTCAAGTTAGTGACTTGGAAGTATCAAGCAATCTTATCCTCGAACTTCATAGCTAGTAGAAACACAGGGTTAGAGCTATAGAGAGAGGCTGAATAAGCTGGGGCTGTTTTCCCTGGAGCATCAGAGGCTGAAGCATGATCTTATAGAGGCTTATAAAATCAAGAGAGGCATGGATTGGGTAAATAGACAAGATATTTTCCCTGGGATGGGGGAGTCCAGAACTACAGGGCATAGGTTTAAGGTGAGAGGGAAAGATTGAAAAGAGACCTAACGGGCAACTTTTTCACACACAGGGTGGTACATGTATGGAATAAACTGCCAGACGAAGTGGTGGAGGCATCTGAAAAGCTGGATGGTATATGAATAGGAAGTGTTGTGAGGCATACGGACCAAGTGCTGGTAAATGGACTAGACTAATTTAGGATATCTGATGGGCATGACTAAAGTTGGACTGAAGAGTCTGTTTCCATGATGTACATTTCTATGACTCTGACTCTTAGCCAACCTTAAAATATCCAATATTCCACAGCAGTTTATCTCAGAATACCATGACAATAAGGATGCAATTGATGAGTTTTTTTACAACCTTTATGAGTGGGTACTAAGCTGTAGCGCAGGTTAGCAATAGATTGGAAATACTTATCCTGTATAGAGATCATAAACAAAATGATGAAATAACAGACCGTGGGCAACTATGAATCTATCAGTGGCATTTCCATTCCTTATAAAAGTAAATGAATTAATTATCAACAGTAAAATTCAATAGCGACCTGTTGCAAATAAATAGTTGATGCCAGCCTCCTCATGATTTATTAGGAAGTGACATCCCTAAAAAACAGATTTGCGCACCGAATTGACATTTTATCACAGCTGCCCTATACAACAGCACTGATTCTTTTACAGAGAATCAGTGTGTGCTATATTACCACCCCGATGCCATCCTTGATGTAATTGACTGTTTATATTAAAACGGTTTGACATGTAAAACTGTTGGAAATATGCATTGTAGCCTTTTCAAATGCATGTTCTAATTTAAATGTGTGCTTTGACACAACGTGATCAGGTACAAGAAGCAATGAAAATTTTGAGGTCGTGCATGAATAAACAGTAACTTTGGTATTTTGTGGTAGGTATTCCAGAATTCTGGAGGTATTATGCATGGTCCTAGATCTAGTGGACTGATGTCTTGCATTTACTTATTGCACTACTTATGGCAGGATGACTATTTTGTCATCTATCAGAATAAATTTCATTGGTGTTTTGAACCATTCACTGATGGGCTCTGTCATGTGCTTCAACATTATATTTCCCTTCTGTTACATTTCTTTCTTCAATATATTTTTTCAATATTTCTAAAATTTGCAATTGCTTTAATTTTTCTACTTCTAACATTTAAATGTTTGTGAATCTTTAAACTGCCTCAGAAAAAGCCAGTTTAGTGCATCCGCTGAAACAGTTTATGGAAATCATATATCTGAACAGTTTCATTACTATTGTAATACCAAGTCACAATTCTACTTGTGTTTGAAGTACAAGCTCTTCTGCTGCCAGGCTGATGGGTCCACATAATCAGCCCTTGCTATGGTATCATGATCTGGAATGTCAATTACGTTTTCCATACAGTCAGTGTTTTGGTTACTTGATACTTACATTATACCAAGTTATACTTTGCAAGTATAGATAATGTACATAATTTCAAGAATGAACACACCAGCCATGTAATCAACTTTTCCTAGACTATTTGTCCTTCCTGGTGAAGGGCTCTTGCCCAAAACATTGATTCTACTGTTCCTCTGATGCTGCCTGACCTGTTGTGTTTTTCCAGCATCCCACTCCAGCATCTGCAGTCCTCATTTGTTTCCTTTTTCGAAGACCATATATGCAAATATCTGGTCACAAAAATATTTGTTCACCATTTTTTTGCTCCAGTTCCAAAACAGTTAAGTAGTTATTGCTCAATTGATTGCAGCTTTGTAACTAAAAAATAAGAACAAGAATCGACTGAATTATTGTCCCTCATCTCGCAATGCAGTAGTAACAAATCAGTTAATGTTTTGCCATTGTTATTTGTGAAACCAACACAACTTCTGATGTCTGAACATGCGCAGTTAAACATGCAATTCTGAAGTTGCTGTCAACATGAACAGCAATAAGGAGCAGAAATAGGCCATTTGGCCCCTCAGGCCTGCTTTGCCATCCAATAAGGTCACAGCTGATTTGTGCTTTGAATTCCACATTCTCTTCTAATTGCAATAACCTTTTATCTCCTTGCAGAATAAAGAGATTATCTACCTCTGGCTTAAAAATCCTGCCTTCATTGTCTTCTGAGACAAGAGTTCCAAAGTCACACAACACTCTGAGAGAAAATAAAATTTCCTCCTCACTGCCCTTAAAGGAGACCTAACTTTTAAACAGTCCCTCTAGTTCTAAATTCATCTACATTCTAAATTCCACATTTACCTTGTCAAGACCATACAGGACCTTATGTACTTCAAGTCATCCATCATTCTTCTAACCTCCAGTGAAACTAAGCCCAATCTGGTCCAACCTTTCCTCATAAGACAACCACCTCATTCCAAGTATTAATCCAGTAAACCTTCTTTGAGTTGTCGCCAACATATCCTCCTTTAAATAAGGGGACCAAAACTGCACATAGTATTCGAGATATGGTCTTGCCAATGTCCTGTATAATTGAAGCAGAAAATACTTACTGCTATGTTTAATTCTACTCATAATAAAAGGTAGCATTCCATTAGCTGCCTTAATTACTTGCTTGCCCTGTATACTAATTTTTTATTACTCAGATTTGTAGCTCAGGTTGAGGTTCTGGATGTACATTTGCTCACTGAGCTGAAAGGTTCATTTTCAGACATTTTGTCACCATGCTAGGTAACATCATTAGTGATCCTCCAGATGAAGCACTGGTGACATGGCCCACTTTGTATTTACAGGGGAACCTTGATTATCCGAACGAGATGGGCGGGTTCTATTTTGTTCGGATAATTGATTATTCGGTTAATCAATTCAATGCCTTTCTTCTGGGGCTCGGAGTTTTCTATTAAATCTGCTTCCTGTTCAGACTAGGCAGCAGCACAATGCATGGGAGCCAACACTGCCCCCTCCCCCCGACCACCCTCAAACCCCGTCCAACACCGCCCCCAACCCCATCCAACAACCCTGTCAAACACCATCCTTTGCCTGCCCCCAACTCCATCCAAAACCACTCCCCATTCAAGAGATTAGGCAGCAGCACACAGCTCCTGAGCCCCTCCCGTCCCCCCTCTGCCCGCCAACCCCACCCCTCAACCCCATCCAACACCGCCACCTCCCCACAACCCTGTCCAACACCAGCCCTCTATTCGCACCCCACCCCATCCAACACTGCCCTGCCAACCCCATCCAACACCCTTCCCCATTCGCCCCCACCCCGCCTTCCGTCCTCCTTCCAAATCCATCCCAACCTCTGCCCTCCTCCCAATCCTGTCCAACCCCTCCGCCATCCCCCCCCCCCCCCCCCGCTCTCCAGGGCAACTGGACCGGACATCAACAAGACTGCTGCAGCTGCCTTTTTGGGGGTGAGTCTCCAAATAGTGTGTGACGCGCGCAGACACCACACACACACACACACCCCTGTACACACACGCACACACACACACACACCCCTGTACACATACGCACACACATACATGCACACCCCACACAGTTCTACCAGGTTCCACCTGTGCCCTGTACAGGACAATGTTGGAGACATTATCTGGGGAAGGGGGTTTAGGGTACACACCTGTGTAGAACACCAGCGAAAGTGTGGGGGGAGAGAGAGAGAAGGCGGGAGGTCAGTCATTTGGAGACGGTACCTGGGCTCCCATCAGTCGAGGACTGTTCTCAGCAGCATTTCAGTAAGCCGAGTTCACTTTTAATCACTAAACAAAAGACGCCATCAGTATTGGAAACACGTCTTTGGTGTAATGTTTCTATTGGAACCTCGAGATCTCCTCCAGATAATCCAATATTCGGATAATTGATATTCGGACAATTGAGGTACTTCTGTATTTGGTCCCTATGTGTTGTTTTCCTGTAGACGCTGGTTTGAAGTTCCCCATTGGCTGTTCGCTCTAGGAATGGCAGTTTGTTGTTATTCTTCTCCTCTTTAGTGACTTTTTGCCAGTAAGGGTATTATTGATGGTCTTGAAGGTTTCCTCTAATTTGCTTCGTTTAATGATGACAAAGGTGTCATCCACGTAGTGGACCCAAAGTTTGGGTTGGATATTTGCCAGAGCTGTTTGTTCAAGTCATGATATTGGTGATCCCATGGGTGTTCTGTTGGTTTGTCTGTAGGTTTTATTGTTGAGGGTGAAGTGGGTGATAAGGCTAGGTCCACAAGCTTGATGATATTATCCTTGCTGATGAAGTTGGTGGTGTTGTGTATGTGCCTTTGGTTCTTCTAATAATGTAGTCAGTGTTTTCTTGGCCAGATTGATTTTGATGGTTGTGAACAGGGCTATTATGTCAAAAGAGATCACTATTTCATCCTCTTTTATCTTGGTGTCTTTGATGATCTTCAGGAATTCTTGGGTGGAGTGGCATGAGGCTTCAACTAACTGTTTTAATTTTTGGTGTAGCTGCTTGGCCAATCTGTAAGTTGGTGTTCCAGATAGCGAGACCATGGGTCTGAGGGGCGCTCCTGGTTTGTGAATTTTAGGTAATCCGTAGAAGCGTGGTGTGTTGGATCCATCTGTTTTGATTTTTTGGACGAGTTTTGAGATGATTTGTAGCTCAGGTTGAGGTTCTGGGTGTAGGTTTGCTTGGTGAGGTGGAAGGTTCATTTTCAGATGTTTCGTCACCATACCAGGTAACATCTTCAGTGAACATCCACACGAAGCACTGCTGGTGTTGCTGATTTCTATTTATATGTTTAGGTTTCGTTGGGTTGGTGATGTCATTTCCTGTGGTGATATCATTTCCTGTACTTTTTCTCAGGGGGTGGTAAATGGGGTCTAACTCGATGTGTTGTTGTTAGAGTTCCGGTGGGAATGCCATGCTTATAGGAATTCTTGTGCGTGTCTCTGTTTGGCTTGTCCTAGGATGGATGTGTTGTCCCAGTTGAAGTAGTGTCCTTCTTTGTCTGTATGTAAGGATACTAATGAGAGAGGGTCATGTCATTTTGTGGCTAGTTTTCTGCCTGTTTGTCCAATGTAGTGTTTGTTACAGTTTGTTGCACGGTATTTTGTAAATGACATTAGTTTTGCTTGTTGTCTGTATAGGGTCTTTCAAGTTCATTAGCTGCTGTCTCATGTGTGGGTGAGTTTGTGGGCTACCATGATGCCAAGGAGTCTGAGTAGTCTGGAAGTCATTTCCCAGATGTCTTTGATGTAGGGGAGAGTGGCTAGAGTTTCAGGACACGTTTTGTCTGCTTGTTAGGGTTTGTTGCTGAGAAATCGGCGGACTGTGTTCATGGGGTACCCACTCTTTTTGAATACACTGTATAGGTATCTAGAAGCATGGCATTCCGACTGGAACTCTATCAACAACCACATTGACTTGGACCCCATTTACCACCCCTGAGAAAAAGAACAGGAAATGACACCACCAACCCAGGGAAACCCAAGTAGGAAAGCAGATTACTACCTAAATGGAGCTGAAAATGTGTTGCTGGAAAAGCGCAGCAGGTCAGGCAGCATCCAAGGAGCAGGAGAATCGACATTTCGGGCATGAGCCCTTCTTCAGGAAATGGGGTCTGCATCTGCAGTCCTCACTTTCTCCTACTACCTAACTGGAGTCAAGTTAGGTAAAGGGGCAGTACAAAGAGATCTGGGTGTTCTTGTACACCAGTCAATGAAGGCAACCTTGCAGGTACAGCAGGTAGTGAAGAAAGCTAATAGCATGCTGGCCTTCATAACAAGAGGGATTGAGTATAGAAGCAAAGAGGTTCTTCTGCAGCTGTACAGGGCCCTGGTGAGACCGCACCTGAAATATTGTGTGCAGTTCTGGTCTCCAAATTTGAGGAAAGACATTCTGGCTATTGAGGGAGAGCAGCGTAGGTTCACGAGGTCAATTCCTAGAATGGTGGGACTATCTTATGTTGAAAGATTGGAGCGACTGCGCTTGTATACCCTTGAGTTTAGAAGACAGAGAGGATCTGATTGAGACGTATAAGATTATTAAAGGTTTGGACACTCTGGAGGCAGGAAGCATGTTTCCGCAGATGGGTGAGTCCCGAACCAGAGGACACAGCTTAAAAATAAGGGGTAGGCCATTTAGGACAGAGATGAGGAGAAACTTCTTCACCCAGAGCGTGGTGGGTGTGTGGAATGCACTGCCCCAGAAGGCAGTGGAGGCCCAGTCTCTGGATTCGTTTAAGAAAGAGTTGGATAGAGCTCACATGGATAGTGGAATCATGGGTTATGGAGATAAGGCAGGAACAGGATACTGATTGAGGATGATCAGCCATGATCATAATGAATGGTGATGCAGGCTCGAAGGGCAGAATGGCCTACTCCTGGACCTATTGTCTATTGTCTATAAACATAGAAAGCAAGAAACATCAGCAGTGCTTTGTCCGGAGGCTCATTGAAGATGTTACCTAGTATGATGATGAAACGTCTGAACATGAACCTTCCAGCTCAGTGAGCAAGTCTACATCCCGGTTAATTATGAACGGCAGGGACCTCAGCATAGACTGCTTTGGCAGAATGTGACAAGTGGAATCAATCAGTCAAGAAAGTTAGTGGGCGGCACGGTGGTACAGTGGTTAGCACTGCTGCCTCGCAGCGTCAGAGACCCGGGTTCAATTCCCGCCTCAGGCGACTGACTGTGTGGAGCTTGCACGTTCTCCCCGTGTCTGCGTGGGTTTCCTCCGGGTGCTCCGGTTTCCTCCCACAGTCACAAAGATGTGCAGGTCAGGTGAATTGGCCATGCTAAATTGCCCGTAGTGTTAGGTAAGGGGTAAATGTAGGGGTATGGGTGGGTTGCGCTTCGGCGGGTCGGTGTGGACTTGTTGGGCCGAAGGGCCTGTTTCCACACTGTAAGTAATCTAATCTAATCTAATCCAATCCATTTTGCTTGCTTTCTCTATTCTGCTGGCCAACCAATCTTCTGTCATGTTAATATGCAGCCCGGTGGCTCAGTGATTAGCACTGCTGCGTCGGTACTAATGATCTGGATTCATTTCTACCCTCTGGGACTGTCTGTGTGGAGTTTACACATTCTTCCCTGAGTCTGTGTGGTTTTCCTCTGGATGTTCTGGTTTTCTCTCTCAATCCGGAGATGTGCAGGTTAGATGGATTGGCCATGCTAAATTGTCCATAGTGTACAGGGATTTGCAGGCTTGGTGGATTAGCCATGGCAGATGCAGGACCACAGGGGGATGGGTCTGAGTGGAATACTTTTTGGAGGTCGATGTGGACTCAATGGGCTGAGTGGCCTGCTTCCACACTGTAGGAATTCTGTGATTCTATTCTGTTATCCCCTACACTAGTGATTCACTAACCTGCCAAAGGGTAATCTGTTGACGCCTTCACAGATGGAAATGAAATAGACATCATTGAATTGATGTGAACTTATAATATATTTTTGTAAAACCCTTAGAAGTAGTGAACCAAAATGAATGATATGCAACTTTTAAAAAAATCTTTCTTGGGATGCTGGCTGGGCCAGTATTTATTGCCCATCTCTAATTGCCCGAAATTGAGTTGCTTTCAAGCTACTTTAAGAGGGCACAAGAGTTAGTACTTTGTGCTTCTGGAGCCACAGAAAGGCCAGACCATGTAAAGACTGGCAGATTTCCTTTTCTAGAGGAATATTAGTGAACCAGATGGATATTTACAACAATCCACAGAGATTGCTATTAGACCAGGTTTTAATTCCAGAGTTGTTGTAATTAGTTTTTGAATGTAGATTTCTCCAGCTTCCTCATTTCCCCTCTCAGTCCCAACCCCCGGAGTCAGCACCACCCTCTTGACCTGCAGTCTTCTTTCCGACCTCTCCACCCCCACCCCCTCTCCGGCCTATCACCCTCACCCTCACCTCCTTCCACCTATCGTATTCCCAGCGGCCCTCCCCCAAATTCCCTCCCCTCTACCTTTTATCTCAGCCCACTTGGCACACCAGCCTCATTCCTGATGAAGGGCTTAGGCCCAAAACGTTGATTCTACTGCTCCTTGGATGCTGCCTGGCCTGCTGTGTTTTTCCAGCACCACACTTTTCAACTTTTTGTAATTAGTTTCAATTTCATCAATCTGAATTGGTGGGATTTGAGCCCATGTCATCAGAACATTACTCAGGCACTGTAACATTACCATTGCACCACCATTGCTTCCCTGAAGGAAGGAAATTCAAGACAATCAGCAGTGGTTACATGGTCACCATTAGACTAGCCTTTAATTCCAGACTTCTGTTGAATTCAAAATTCACTCTCTACCGTGGTGGGATTTGAACCCAAAACCTCAAAAACTTAGCCTCGGGTTCTGGTCACATAATTGGTGATATTACCACCACACCACTGTTTTCCTATAATCATGAGTGATTAATTGCTTAGCCTGTTAAATGACAGACTGTTTGACTGTTGCTCGATGATAATTTCATGACACCGGAAGAATCTTTAATGTGAGAAAGGGGCAATCTATTTTACATAGCTTGCTGAGTCTTTATGCATCCTTTTTCAACAGGTTAGCCAGAGCACTTCACCTCAACGCAGATTGCATTGTCTGTAAAGTTTTTTTTTTGTTTGCGTTTGTTTTGTCAGGTGGAGAAAACTTTGTTGCTCTTGACCTGATTGTCCAGCATGTCCACAGTCAGCTGGAAAAGGTAGGTGTGGCTCAAAAACTATTTTAAACTGTTAAACCTATTTGTCTATTTTTTAATCTTAATGTGCTTATCCTTAATAAATTTGCTGTTTCCTTGCATGTTTATTCTTTAGTTGGAAAAATTGAAGTAATATTTTTCATTACTTATCATAATTATATTGTTACATTTACTAATACTTTTGCCATGAGTTTACACTCTTCTCTCACTAATGGTACAAATCTAACCCAACAGTG